>NC_056734.1:368866859-369111859 GCF_019279795.1 Protopterus annectens
ACATCTTTATTTCCCAGCCTTGAGTATTAATTTTTATGTATACCCACTGTGATGCATCCAAAATTTTCTGTGTCATACCTTTCAACTAAATAAAAAAATTCATTCTACCTGAAAAAGCATTTAACACTCAAATGCTATTCTAATATCACTATAACAAATCAAATATTGAGATTATTTTCCAAATTCATGCCTCGAGGACATAATGTATGAATATTAATTATCATTCTACTCTCAAGTTTGTTCAGTTACCTTTTGAAATTCCCATAATTGCTCACAGGGTGTGCTAAAATACTAAAAAATAAACTCTTGTCCAAACCCCCATGTTTGGACAAGAAGTGCATAGCTATAGGGCTGTCAAGTTTCTGTCTTCTCACATTCCCCAGATGCTCCATAATCCTCACTTTGGCCTTCCTGGTAGCTTGACCAATATACCATACAGCTGGATGACAGTCACAACCTATGGTATACACTACTCCACAGCTGTCACAGTTATAATACTCTGTGGCCCCTATACAATTTGTCATTGATCTTTTTCCCATCTAAGTACTTAACACGATTACAAATAGAACATCTCCCACAGCAGTACGTCCCACCATTTTTACTTATACTATCAAAAAAACTTGAATGTAAGCTTTTTTTATTATTCAATAACTCTTTCAAACTGCTATACCTGCTGTAAGAAAAAGTGTGTTTGGGAAACAATAAGCCTATGGAGATGTCCTCACAGACAATCTCCCAGGCTTGCCTAATAATTTTTTCCAAAATGGGAGAAAAGTGAGAATATCTAGTAACAAATAATAACTTCTCATCTTCATCCTTATTGGTTTCTAAATTATTTCTGACCATTCTTCCATGATGGTTAGGGCCAATGTTTTGCTTCCTTCCTCCACCCTTTATCACCTTATTTTTTGCTGTCTGTAATGTATCATCATTAAAACCTCTGCTCTTTAACCTTGTGTATACTTCATCCAAAATTTTCTTCTTTAGCTCAGTCTCAGAGGTATTCGAAAATATCCTTTTAAATTCACCATAAGGTAGTGATTCAATTAAACTTTTAAAGAAAATAGAAAAAAAAGTTAACTTCATTGTTATGGTATCCTAAAAAGCCAAGAATTGCTTTCAGAAATCATGTAAGAGTATAGGAGTATGGTGATATTAGCTTCCCAAATGTAGAATCTTATTTTATTTCTGCAAGTTTTAACTCTATTATACTCTGGATAGACTCAACTTCTACTAGTGAATGGAAAACCATACAGGAGCAGATTACATTAAATTCTTGTAAGTTTATTATAGATGCTAAATTATAAATATGTGATAATCCTTTCATCTGGTTAACACAATTTTCCATAGAAGAAAATTCATTTCAATCTTTAGAATCTGCACGTATGAAATGAATTCTTAAAACAGTTAAGAAATATGTCTTTAAATATCCATTAATATCAAATGGAAATTTTTGTGCTTTCCCACTGCACATACCTCTATATTTAAGGAAACTCAGAACAATGTTAAAATGAATTTACTAAAAAAGAAATGGATTAGTATTATTGTCTGACTACTTTGAAAACTATCTCTACAATATTTAATGAAAGAATATAAATTGGATGAATCAGCTAACTAGTTAATATTATCCATCAGTAAGAAATTAAATGAATTTGTGGATAATATGAGTGAAGAGGAACAGAACACTATTCCCCATTATATGATAATCTTTTCTCTTTGTGGCAGGAAAAATGACTGATTATGGGACTGATACTTTTTTCCCATGATCAAGCTCAAAATGGGGCCTCCTTTATTTGAAAACAAGCAGCATAGGCCAGTAAAAATTAAGACTTTAAAAGTAACTGCTTTCACACAAAAACAAAGTAAAAAGCACTTTAAAACACTTCACCAGCCCTAAAAATAAAACAAACACAATCTCTCTCAGTAAAAATATTTTTCATTTACTTTAAACAACTTTTAAAACTGACTGGAAAAAAGTGCACTCCCATTTAAAAGTACAGTTAAGTCTTGTGACAGTCTGTTAAAACACAAAACTCCTATCTTAGCAATAACTTTCCTAAACAGGAAAGTACAATAGAACAATACTTTAATGTGGAAGGTTTTTCCCGAAAGGGAATTTACCTGCCCAGCAAAGGAACGGCACAAGCTGACCATCGATCATCAGTCCTCAAATGTCCAGACAGGAGCGCTCTCTAGAAATCTCTGACGGACTTGGCACGTAAACCTGTCTTTTTAGTCAGCTCAGCTTGAGGTGACTAATGGTTTAGGTGCTTGGAGGGTACCTTGAAGTTTTTGAACCTGGCCAGCTGTTATATCTTATGCAAGATATAACCTTTACCTAAGCTAAGACTACTGCAGCAGTAATTGGTATGAAGAACATCACCAAAACCAAAGTTACTGCAGCAGTGATCAATATGATGAACTTTACCAAAACCTGGAACAGCAGTCTGAGGTAGCTAAAAGGATCAATAAGCACTTTACTCAGCAATGAAGCTCTGAAAAGATATAGCTGCAGAGTGCATTAAATAACAGAGGAGGTGCTAAGCAGCCACAGAAAATGCTGGATAGTGATAAGTTCTATCTGCACTCATACTCGTAGAAGTTACAAAAATGGCCCTCTCCAATCAAATATAAAAATATAAGTGGAACTGTTAAAGAACTAACATATCTTGTTTTTGGTTATTAAATCCTAAATCAGTCTCTGTTAACATAAACTAGAACTGCATTATCTATAAATTTAATGAGATGAGTCTTAGGCCAAAACTCCATTTTCTTTGAAGACGAACTTTGTCTAATATAAATAATACTCTTACCCAGCACATTATATATTAGTAAAACGTCCTTATTCTATTTCTAAAACATCATGTTAATCATATTAATAAACGCCAATCATATTTTTCTGTCTCACAATAAGACAAGAATTTCAACTAAAAATCACATAAGTTGAGAGAATGCAAGTAACTGGAAGTTACTGGAACTGGAAGTTGGAAAATAAAAACAAAATCTACTGCTCACCCAACAGGGAGGGAGGGGAACCTATAAATGTGGTACCTGAACTCAATGTAGTTATATAACAGAGGGGGACCAAGTTAAGGTTAATGGAGTAGAATTTAAGGTTAAAGGACGCTTTAATTGTGTGTCACACAATGTGTTTTATTTGGCCCAATGTTTGTTATGCCCTATATTTTATTTGGTACAAACCTCAAGGAGGTTGAGGGACAGGGTATATGAACACCTGCTGGATATTAAAAAGGGCAACCCCCAAATGCCCTATACAAACATGTATTGAATTTTCTGGCACATAAATTTGGCTTTAAGGTGATTGATTTTAGCAGAAGGGACCTCATAGACATATAATGGATGAACATCTGAATGTAAAAGAGTTAAAATGGCAAATCAAATTAAATGCAACTAGTTTTCCAGCTATAAATGAGGGTACCTCTCTAGCTCCTGTTTTAAGATTAAAGCATTATGAATTGTGAGTTCATAGTTTCCTTATGATAATTTGGTTAATTAAAAGCATGTGATTAAAGGGATGGGGTGAATGGTATATATATATAGTTTTGAAGTGATTGTTATTCAGTTCTGAAAAAGTTCTTGGTATAGAAAGAAAGCGCTTACCTGAATTTTTTAGTGTTTTCATTACTTCAATAAACGTGTGAAGAACAAAGTATTTATGTGGTGGCTTTGTTGTTCCGGTTTGATTTGCGTGTTTATTTAAGTAAGAGTTCATAATACCTTTTATTTTGTTTAGTAATATTGTCTAACACACTTGTAGAATTCAGCTGTAAAGCCATCTAGACTGTGTTTTATTTAGTTTTAAATGGCTGACTGAATTTCTTAATAGCAATCATTTGGACTGGTATAGAAATATCTGTTACATGTTCATCACTGAGAGACAGAAAAAAACTACTTAATCTAGGAAGTTATTTCATTGTTGAAAATAACATTTTGATAATCAATATACAGTTCAGCAAACATGTCATAAAACACAGCTAGAATTTCATGATCAGATTTAAAAGTTTTCCCATGTATCTTAATTTTATGAATGTTGGTGGGTGGGTTCTATATTCTAAGTAATCTAAGAACTTGGATGGTATCTAGACCCATTCAAAGTATTGCGCTAGTATTTTACCTTCATACCATGACCGCAGTGAGATATACATACAATGTAGGTCATTTTGAAGGATTTTTATTTGTAAATCTACTTCTTAGTTGTAATATAGTATCTGCAGATTTTCCAAAGCAAAAACTTTATCTTTTGTATCAGTATCTTTTACTTTCTAATAAAAGTAGGCTTTACTTATACAGAGGCCTCATAACTGAGCCTTTAATGTTGCCCATTCTCTATACAAGTTAATATCTTATTTCCCAGGTTATATTAATTTCTGATAATAATGCACTTATTTTGGTTTTGATCTCTTTATTTTGCAATACTTTAGAGTTCAAAGTCGAAATATTTCTTCTGAACTTGATCTGGGGCACTAATTTGGAACGATTGAAGAAAAATTATGGTTCAGTAATAACTTTTACACCTCCTAATAATTTATTTGATATAAAAAAATCTATACTCGACCATGACTTGTGAAAAGGTGAATAATAAGTAAAGTGGTGACTACATGACAAACTACAGCCAATTGGGTTGAAAAGCTCATATTCTTCCACTAATTCTAGTGCTGGTATTGTGACGCTTACTATTATATGACCTACCACACAAGGTTAATAACTGAATTTCAATCACCACCTATGATATAATAATGGTTCTTAAACTGAGACACTACATTAAAGATATGGCCAACACATTCTGTTTGATTAGCACATGGGATATATACATTTATTAGAATCTTTTTTTAGTAAGTTCTCACAAATGATGCAGCACTATCTACCAACTGGGTTCACACTGAACCTTAAAATTTTATCTTTAAAGGAATTTCTGACTAAAATTGCTACTCTCATTCTCTTGGTACCATTTCCTTGCAGTAATATGTCTTAAGCATTCTTTGTGTATATAAAACAATTCCTTGCAAGTTATATGTGTTTCTTGGGTAAAAATTATCTCAGCTTTATACTTATAAAACAGATGGAAAAAACAGTTTCCTTTTGTTTAGTTTTTGTATTCACTTTAAGTTCTAACATTCAATAGTCCAAGGCATTATAATGTATCTATATATTTATATAACAGAAATAAGAAACTGAATGGAGACACTTTACTATCGATAAGTAATACAAACACATTGTTTTTTTTAATGATGTTAATTAAATTGTATGCAAAAATCAGTGTCTAAAATACAGCTATAGGAGAGGTTTTGCATGTATTAATAACCATTTATATCCTCCCCACTAAACTGGGTTTAACCCAAGAACACATAATTTGAGAAGAGTTAAAGTACAGTTAGGAACTACTAGAAAACAAAACAACATTGTATAATTTTGCCAGTTCCTGTCCCTAGCAACTTTATTATTAAAGTGTACAGTAGAAATCTTAAAACTACTCAACAGCAAACAGACACTACCTACACAGTTACCCAAAAGAGAACAATACAGCCCTTCACTCTAGTAAATCTTTACAATGTGAGTAAAAATTAGAAACAGAGAATTTTAAATTATGTTTGCTCTTAAGCATGTGGGTTATAAACACATCCTTAGTTGGTGGAAAAGTAAGCTATATATATATATATATATATATATATATATATATATATATATATATATATATCTTGCAGGTGTCTATCATAATGTACTCTTTAATAAGTGATCATTTATCTGTCTTAATATAACCTTCTTTAACTTTCAATTAACTGATGTTAGCATCAAACCCCACATAATTACCACATGGCGCTTACAGAAATTACTTTATATATACTAATGTATTTAATGCATTAAACCAAAACTTTATATTTTCTGTGACAGATACACTAGAACTAATAAATTTATGAATCTGAGCAAGTTTTGTGAAAATACATGCAGTAACTTTTAACATGTACAGTAGTCTACATAGTGAATTCAGGATACACTAAAATTTATAAAATTATAATTATAAATAATAAAATAAAAATATAATGATCACTATGATTTTTCTTTTACTTTTAGCAAATATTCCTACTTAAACAATAAGCAGCTATAGAAGACGTCAATATATAAATTCACTAAATGGCAATATTTCTTTAAATTATGCCTTTCTCAGCTAAGATATGAAAATAAACAGAAGGAACAGTTACATAAGTTGAAGTCTACAGGATAACTGCATTTAAGAACATGCTGAAAAGATTTAGAAAGAGCAGTTTGGTGGTGTACTATTTCACTTTTGATGGCATGACGCTGTTTGTTATCCAAAAATGACATGTATCCACTTACTTAAGATGACTGTCAGCAGATCTCACAGATCAGCAACAAAACCACTAAGCCAAACCAAACCAAAGTAAATTAGGTCAAGGAAGAAACGAACAGCTCAGGCAGAAATAGCGTAATCCCCTTTAATAAACGCTTTCGTCGAAAGACTTCATCAGAATACACCTTCAGGTTACAGAAGCTCAATAAATACTAACACAATACACAATTATCCAATTATACAATAAAATAATTAAAACTTAATAATCTAATCAACAAGATTTAGACAAACAAATTAATATCGCCACTTTTATCAATACATAATCTACGATCCTTTAAAAAACATTTACTATTTGTAGCATCATTTAAACCAGGGCATTTATCGGATCTTAACTTAATTTGCCACAAAGTTTCCCTTTGTTCTACGTAGTTTTTAAAATCACCCCCTCTTAAATCTGTCTTACATACCTCAAGTACTGAAAATAAAAACTTCTTAAAATTACAACATTCTGTAGAATGTTTATATAAAGCATTAGTCTCATCATGTTTTCTAATACTGTAAATGTGTTCACGAATACGGGTTTTTAAACTTCTAATAGTCATTCCTACGTAGAAACTAGGGCATGTGCTACAAATACTAATATAAATAACTCCCTTAGTATTGCAATCCACATAACCCGGAACTTCCAGTGTCTCACTTAAAGTGTCAACTGCTATATAAGGTCCTTCTGCAATAAACCTACACATGTTGCAATGATGACATACAAACATACCCTTTTTCTTAATTTTAACTTTAACTGGGTCACCAGAATTCCTGTTATTGTTTTCCAATGCCTTTTTAATATTGAAATTATTCCTAAAAACAAATTTGGGTCTAACCCCTAAAATATTGACCATGTCAGGATTTCCTTGTATAATTTTCCAATTTGCCTCAATCAAACGCTTAATTTCAAAACTATCAACACTAAGATCTAGTGAACACATCAGTTCACCGTCTCCCATAGTATTGCTCTTACCTTTAGTTGTAAAAATTACATTATTGGAATCTACCACATTCAAGATGGCCTGATAGTGTGAAGTCCTTTTATTTAGAACTTCTTCAATAATACTATCCAAAAATAATTTATCATAGCCTCTATTGACAAACATAGATCTAATAAAGTTAATTTCCAAGCTAAGATCATAATCTTTAGACGTCATTCGACATGCCCTAATTAGCTGTCCTTTAGGAATATTTCTAACTGTGTGTCTACTGTGCCCACTACGGTAATGGAGATAACTATTTGTAAAAGTGTTTTTACGATGTATTCGACTATGGAAACAATGGTCAGTTTTGTCCCACCATAGTTGCATGTCCAAAAAAGTCACGGATAACCCTATATCTCCAGTAGTAAACTTCAAAAAACTAACTGTAGAATTAACTTCTGAGATAAAGGAATTGACTGTATCATGGTTTCCTTCTAAAATAAAGATCAAGTCATCCATAAATCTGTAATAAAAAGAAATGTGAAAAATATTCCTCAATCTATCAAGATGTTCATTTTCCCACCAATTCATAACTAAATTTGCATATGAGGGTGCAGCAGGGGATCCCATAGCTACTCCTCTTTTTTGTTTGTAAAAAGTTTCAGGAGGATCGTAGATTATGTATTGATAAAAGTGGCGATATTAATTTGTTTGTCTAAATCTTGTTGATTAGATTATTAAGTTTTAATTATTTTATTGTATAATTGGATAATTGTGTATTGTGTTAGTATTTATTGAGCTTCTGTAACCTGAAGGTGTATTCTGATGAAGTCTTTCGACGAAAGCGTTTATTAAAGGGGATTACGCTATTTCTGCCTGAGCTGTTCGTTTCTTCCTTGACCTAATTTACTTTGGTTTGGTTTGGCTTAGTGGTTTTGTTGATCTTTGGTTTGGTGTTTACCACTAATGGCCGAGGAAAGAGAGGAACCTTTGCTGAACTTGTCTATACATCCGACACCAGGGACTGTCACAGGAGGTACTGAAAATCTACTATTATCCACACTAATGGATATACAAAATTCTTTGAAGTTTTTGATGACAAAAGCAATAGCGAGCGGCGAATGCCTCTAGCCCAGCGGGCTCTTTTACTGAAATGGACACTGTGATTGAAGTCATTGATGAAGAACGAGTCAATCACAAACACTATCAACGTAGCGGCCGAATGGTTCCACCAGCACGAGACCGTGGTTTCTCTGGATATAATTTAAAATCATTTTTAGACAATTTCTCTAACCCTTTTGGCGAGGTTAAACAGTACCAGCAAGTTTTTAACGAAGAAGGAGTTACTAAGAAACGTGATGTTTTGGCAAAGCTACTCAAAAGGTACCGCTCAATAGATTTAGAAAATTGTTATTTTCAACGGTGCATTGAATTGAAGCTTGTGCCGAAGGGGCTTAGATTTTTTAAATGCCCTAATGGCGTATGTAAAGGTGAGCCCATGTTTAACCAGCTAGTAGCTTTTTTTAACGAAGCTGGGTTAAAATTTCTGGGGCTGCTTATTGAGAATAACAGATCTAAAATGTTGGCTTTAAAGGATGAAATTGCCAACATTGAGAAGGACATTTGCAGCTCACTATTAGAGAGTAATAGGGTTGAGTTCTTTAATAAATTAACTGACGAAATTGAGAAACACTCTACCGAGGTGACAAACCGGAAGCACTTTAAACTATTACGAGACATTTCTTCTTATGAAGAAGGGACTGCCTATGATAACTTTACTGTTGGTTTTAAAAATAACAACAAAATTGTTAAAACTGGCAGTTTTAACACTGCTAACAGGCGGAATTATAGTACAGCAGTTTCCGCCGTATGTCCTGACACTAACGGCAACATTTTTACCGCTATTGACAGAACTAACGGAGGTGTTTCAACTAAACCTTCTAAAGTGACTGTTACTGACAATGGCAATAATATTCCTGGTAACTGTGAGGATGAAGAACTAGATAATGTCACTGACGGTACCAGTTTAGCGGTTAACAACAGTGGACAAAGCATTTGACGATTGTGTCAACAGGACAAAGGTTGTTACTGGTGCAGTTAACTCTTTAATGGACTCCTCTACTACTACTTCTTCTTTTTTAGTGAAGAAGAACTTACCAGTAACAAAAAAGACAGCGTTTACCAGGAGTCGGACATTTCTAGCGTCCAACTCCTCAGGGGACGAAATGTGAAACACTTGACTACAATTTCTAATAATAATCAATTTGATATCATTAACTTGACTGATACTGTATTTACTGAAACTGAACTAGATGGATTAAGATTGGGTTTGAATTTTGTACCAACTGTTAAGGCTGATTTCAGCAAAACAGTGGTAGACATTAAGAAATATGTTAGAAAATTGAACTTGTCTTATTTGATGCATAATGTACCAGAAGTGAACAAAGCTTTAAAGAAGCCATCTACTTATAATCCTCAGTTGATGTATACTTTGAAAGTTTTTGAAGAAGTATGTGTGAAAGAGCTTGATACTGTTTTATCATGTAAGAATTATTATAAACATAATTTAAATTTTGAAGAAAGGAAGGCCTTTAAGCAATTACGTGATAAAAATCAATTGTTGAGATTTATGAAAAGTGATAAAGGAGGAAATATTGTGATTATGGAACAGGAATTATATAAACAAAAGATGTTAGAAATTTTAAAGAATGAGGATGAATATGAAGTTATTCCACTCTTTGAAATTAAGAAAAAACATCGTTTGATTCAGTACAACTTATATGAAGCATTAATGTCCAGTGAAATAACTATGGATATTTACAACTTTTGTGTTAATGAACAACCTAAAATAGGGGTTCTGTTCGGTATTCCGAAAGTACACAAAAATCTTTTGGATCCACCATTCAGACCGATAGTTTCTTCACCCCATTCTGTTACTGAAGGGATTTCACTTGTCCTTGATGCCACCTTAGGCCCTTTAGTATTTGAACAAGCGTCTTTTATCAAGGACTCCTGGCATTTTTTGGCTAGAGTTAGAGACTATATGGACACCTTGGTTTTTGATCCTAATAGATTTACTATCTTTACTATGGATGTAGTATCATTGTATACTTGTATTCCCCACGAGGAAGGGGTGGAGGCAATTAGAATGCTGCTAACTAAAAGTAAGAAATATAGTGTAGGCAGCGTTTTGATTATCTGTAGACTACTGGATATTGTGTTACAAAATAACTATTTTTTGTTTGATGAAACTTTTTACAAACAAAAAAGAGGAGTAGCTATGGGATCCCCTGCTGCACCCTCATATGCAAATTTAGTTATGACTTGGTGGGAAAATGAACATCTTGATAGATTGAGGAATATTTTTCACATTTCCTTTTATTACAGATTTATGGACGACTTGGTCTTTATTTTAGAAGGAAACCATGATACAGTCAATTCCTTTATCTCAGAAGTTAATTCTACAGTTAGTTTTTTGAAGTTTACTACTGGAGATATAGGGTTATCCGTGAATTTTTTGGACATACAACTATGGTGGGACAAAACTGACCATTGTTTCCATAGTCGAATACATCGTAAAAACACTTTTACAAATAGTTATCTCCATTACCGTAGTGGGCACAGTAGACACACAGTTAGAAATATTCCTAAAGGACAGCTAATTAGGGCGTGTCGAATGACATCTAAAGATTATGATCTTAGCTTGGAAATTAACTTTATTAGATCTATGTTTGTCAATAGAGGCTATGATAAATTATTTTTGGATAGTATTATTGAAGAAGTTCTAAATAAAAGGACTTCACACTATCAGGCCATCTTGAATGTGGTAGATTCCAATAATGTAATTTTTACAACTAAAGGTAAGAGCAATACTATGGGAGACGGTGAACTGATGTGTTCACTAGATCTTAGTATTGATAGTTTTGAAATTAAGCGTTTGATTGAGGCAAATTGGAAAATTATACAAGGAAATCCTGACATGGTCAATATTTTAGGGGTTAGACCCAAATTTGTTTTTAGGAATAATTTCAATATTAAAAAGGCATTGGAAAACAATAACAGGAATTCTGGTGACCCAGTTAAAGTTAAAATTAAGAAAAAGGGTATGTTTGTATGTCATCATTGCAACATGTGTAGGTTTATTGCAGAAGGACCTTATATAGCAGATGACACTTTAAGTGAGACACTGGAAGTTCCGGGTTATGTGGATTGCAATACTAAGGGAGTTATTTATATTAGTATTTGTAGCACATGCCCTAGTTTCTACGTAGGAATGACTATTAGAAGTTTAAAAACCCGTATTCATGAACACATTTACAGTATTAGAAAACATGATGAGACTAATGCTTTATATAAACATTCTACAGAATGTTGTAATTTTAAGAAGTTTTTATTTTCAGTACTTGAAGTATGTAAGACAGATTTAAGAGGGGGTGATTTTAAAAACTACGTAGAACAAAGGGAAACTTTGTGGCAAATTAAGTTAAGATCCGATAAATGCCCTGGTTTAAATGATGCTACAAATATTAAATGTTTTTTAAAGGATCGTAGATTATGTATTGATAAAAGTGGCAATATTAATTTGTTTGTCTAAATCTTGTTGATTAGATTATTAAGTTTTAATTATTTTATTGTATAATTGGATAATTGTGTATTGTGTTAGTATTTATTGAGCTTCTGTAACCTGAAGGTGTATTCTGATGAAGTCTTTCGACGAAAGCGTTTATTAAAGGGGATTACGCTATTTCTGCCTGAGCTGTTCGTTTCTTCCTTGACCTAATTTACTTTGGTTAGATCTCAACAGATGCACAGCAGCTGGAATCAGTACAGATAGGAATCTCTGAAAGGCCTTGGTATGCAGTAAAACTCCAAGACCTAGAGCACATAACCACCAGACATGCTACTGGTCCAGTGGAACCTCAACAGTCAACTACTAAGGCAGTTAAATGTAAGTATGGAACACTCACGAGTTAGATTAGCAATTCACCTACTGAAATCCAGTGCAGATTTAAATACAGTTTGGAGTAAGATCATTAAGTCTGGTTTAGTCAAATTTGAAGTAATATATACACTTCCATTATAAGTAAAGACAAAAATAGCTGAAAATGTAATTTGGAATTTAATTTTGTTCTGTACTGAATCGGAACAGTATAGAGAAATTTTTTGTCTATGTAACTTGCAGGTTAGCAGAATAGCTTGTGAAAAGGTGACTTTATTTTCTTGTAATGAGAAGATGCTTTTTATTTTTTCACATACATTTGTCTGGGCAAGCTGGATTGTTATGACATTTTAAGTGCCCTATTCTCAGTTATCACTTTTTCTGCTTGTTTTTGGCTGTCGAGTGAAAGGCCAAAGATGTTTTGGGTGGTTTAATTAAATTAGACAACTTGCTTTTTTCAAGAACTCCTTTAATTAAGGGATTGTTCCTTCTACTTCATGTCCCAAAGTTCATTAATTTTTCATTAACTGAAATGAGGTCTGTGGTATGGTCTGGGGTAAGTTTTTCTAATTTAGCAGTTGTGTTTTTACAGTCCAAAATATGATTTTTGGAGGAATTTAGTGTTTAGGAAATTTCTGTCAGCAATATGTTTATATTGTTTAATAAAATAGATGTGTACTTTATGGATTGCTGCCATGGTTGAAAATCACATTTTAATTCAATAGCAAAATTTTGTTTTCATTTTGGTTTTATGCTGTGGTGGTGCAGCGGTAGCATTGTCACCTCACAGCAAAAGGCTCTCCCGTTTGATTCTCGGCTGGAGCGCCTTCTGTGTGGAGGCTGCATGTTCTCCCCGCGGTCGAGTGGCCTTCGAAAGACATGCGCGAATGGACATGCCTTCGTTGAAGGTTGGTCGTCGGGCTGGCACCTCGGCACCGTAAAAATCTACTGCCAATCATTAGTGGACCGGAGTTCTGCTGTGGTGACCCCTAACTGGGAAAAGCCGAAAGAAGAAGAAGAAGTTGGAGGTTCTTTTTCCTGCACCATTCCATTTCAGCCCACTTCCCACAGTTGACTATACCATATTACATTATCTATGATATTCTCTTGCTCAACTACTCTTTTACAATTGTTTTTCATCAGTGTATGTTTTGGACCTTTGCATGTTTTCCCCAGATTATTGTCTGCCAAGCCGTTCTATAAACATCTCATGTGAAATGATGTACACAGCTACCTTTAGCAATGCTTACTGCTAATAAAGAAGACCCTGACCATCCACTAATACGTCACGCTACCTCTGGCAAACTCCACAATTGTTGAACTATAAAATGTCCATGCTTTTATGGCCTATTACATTGTTTCTTTCTATCTGACACATCTTGACATGTGCTGCAAGTATTTTTTACCTCAATGAGTGCAAGTTGAAGAAAATAAGTTAGTCATAGTTTCATGAATAATAGATGGCTGTCCATATTTTAATGCAAGTTCACTATTTTTTCCAAAGGAATTTCTTCATATTGTGTAACACAACTGACTCATATCATCAATCATCATCATAACCCCCCTTTTCCTATTTTCTACATGAGTGTCAGGGTGTTGTGTTAACTGTCACCATCTCTTCAACACTCATGTCCGACTGTCTAAGTCGTCTCTCACACAATCCATCCACCTCTTTATGTGATGCTCTTGTTTCCTCTTGCCGTCTAACTGTCTGTCCCAAATCCTGTTCACTAGATTGTCTTCTGCTTTTCTGCACATGTGCCCAAACCACCATAATCTGTTCTCTTTGACCTTTTCTGCAATTGGTGCTACTTTGGCTTCTGCTTTTATGTCCTCATTTCTTTGTCGTCCCACAGTGTGCATCCTACCACTCATCTCGAGCACTTCATCTCCATCACCTCTAGCTTCCTCAACTGCTATGCCTTTACTGCCCAGGTTTCCATGCCATACAGTAGTACTGATTGCACCACTGTTTTGTACACTTTACCTTTTCAACTTCTTTGCCAATCTTCTGTAATATACTACAACTGACACTCTAATTCAGTTGGCTACAGCCCCTCTGAATCTAGCTTTGACCTCCTCATTCAGACTTCCCTTCTCCTCAACCACCCCTCCCAGATACCTGAGGTTGTTAACCTGCTCCACTATTTTCCCTTCTATCTCAGTTCTCAGCTTCTTCTGAACACCATTTGCTGTCATTACAACTGTCTTATCTGTAACTCAGTTTCGTCCCACGTGCCTTCAGTTTTGCATTCCATTCCCCTATCCTTTGCTGAAGTTCTTGCTCACAGTCTGCCTGTAATGCCACATCATCTGCATACAGCAACTTTGTTGATCTGTCCCCTCAAATCTGTTTGCTAATGTAGTCCATCACTAGTATGAACATCAGTGGAGTCGCAGTTGAACCCTGGTGCACACCCATTCCAACACAGAACCCCTGTGTAAGACCAAACACTGCTCGTACTTGAGTCATTGGGTCTTTGTACATAGCTTGCACTAATTCAACTAATGTTTCTGGGACTTTGAACCACCGCAGGACTACCCAAATCAGCTTTCTTGGGACCTTGTCATATGCATTCTCCAAGTCTAGGAATGCCCAATTTAGGAATTCCCAATTTGACTCTTTCCTCATCTCTAGCTTCTCCTCAACTATCTGTCTAACTGTAAACATCGGCTTTGCTGTACTGCATCCTGCTCTGAATCTGAACTACTCACCTATCGTACTTTTTACTGTTCTGCATATTGATTTTTCGATTACCCTCTCCAGAACGTCCACACAATGTGTCAGGAGTTTGATACCTCTGTACTGCATTCGGTTGTGAATGTCCCCTTTGTTCTTGAACACTGACACTAGTATGCTTCTTCTCCAGTCATCTGGGATACACCTTTCTCGCTACACTACTACGAGTACCCTCAGGAGCCATTCCTCCTCTATCTCACCCAGCATCTATACCATATTTGCTGTGACCTCATCTGAAACTGCTGCTTTTCCTGACTTCATTTTCCTTAGTGCTGTTCTTACTTCTTCTGTGGTGCCTCATCTTCTCTCATCACAGGCTGTGTCTGTGGCAGTACAGCTTCTGTGGGGTTTTCTTAATTCTGAAGGTCTGGAAATACTTCTTCCAACAGTTGTTGATGTCCTGTGGACTGGTGAGGAGGTTGTTGCTGGCATCCCTTATGAAGGGTGTCTTACGATCTTCTTTATCTTTCTGCTATTATTTTTCAACCTGATATAATTTCTTTAAGTCATCTACTGACTTACTTTCCAGAAGCTTGCAGAGTACCTCTGATGCCTTGTTCTTTGCTATTGTAACTCATTTCTTAGCTTCTTTGTTAGACAAGCAGTATTCCTTCCGAGCTGACTCATACTTTCTTTGAAAAAATACAGCAACATTGCCACATATTAAACAGTTTTATTACAGTGGTTTGGTGACCATTGTGGACACAGGCAATGCAAATGAGACAATCACAACACAGCTGTCAAATAAAGATGCTCCATTCATACTGTTAAACATATATGCCTGCATTTTCCTTTGTGCAATTTTAAAAAGGAACAGCACAAATTCCAGAATTTCTGCTCATCATCTGTTTTCTCCAGCTATTGCACCTTAGGAAGTATGGTATGTTGACAATGCAGTTAATATTTTTAAGAAGCACTGTAGTGTACTTTGTCAGCCCATTTTTTCCTGTTGTTTTTCCCAGTGTTGCACAGGAACTGCTGTATCACCATGACGCCTGTCTTTCATATACTTCAGCCACATCTTCTCAGCTCTTTGTGTTGTGCTTTTCATCTTCCCATTCGTTTCAAATGTAGATTGCTTTCCATACACAGTACTGCTTACCATATTTACATACATAATGCATGAATGACACAATCAAGGACCCTAAGGTTAATAAACTGATTAAGGAAAAAAAAAGTACAGTTTTGTACCTACCATAAATGTAGATGTTCGAGGATTCCATTGCTTGCTGCCTTACTATTGGTATATCCGAGTGGCAGTAGCCCTAGTGGAATGAGGCCTAATCCCAGCTGGAATCTCCTTGCCATGATGGAATAAACAAAATGCAATGCAAAAGCCAATCCACCTAGAAATAATTTGTTTTGACACAGGCTTGCCCTGTGAAAACAAAAAAAAAAAAAAACAACTGCTGAGACTGCCTAATTGCCTGTGTACATCTAAAGGGTGCAAAATCTTTCCCCTTTATTTTGAGGATCTCTGCATAAAGCGTAGGCAAATGAATAGTTTGGTTTAAAGCCACACTAGAAACCACCTTAGGCATAAAGGAGGGATTAGTAGTACGTAATGATACCCTATCCTTATGGAAAAAAAAAAAAAGGCTCTACTAAAAGGGCCTGCAACTCCAGACACCCTTCTTCTTGCAAGTAATAGCCAACAGAAAGCAGTCTTCCATGACAAGTATTTCAACTCAGCAGTAAGGTCAGGCAAAAAGGCTGAAGTAAGTTTTTCAAACACAAGTGAACAAGCAAGCCAGTAGGGAGGGGGTGGGGGGGTGGGGGGTCTTCCCTCCTCCCCCTGCTTGAACTGAAGATCACGAAAACAAAGGTCACAAGACAACAATAGTGAGCTGAAATGAGCTTGAAATGAAATGCATGAATCTTAAGAGAAGAGAAAAGTCAAAACAAAAACTCAATAAGACAACCACAGATATTTAGCTCTCCACTCAGAAATATCCAAAAATACTCAAAATTCTTGCAAACAAAAAAACTTCCATTTTTCTTCTTTTCTTCTCCTTGTACTAGGTCTTGCTTAGCACATCTAAAACTTTGAGGAAGTTGAGAAAACTTGTTGAGATATTGAGAACTGTTGCTGTATGCCAGGATGTTAGATGAAGAGAGAGATGAGAGACCGTGAAGAAACGACGTGAGCAGATGACCGTCCTTCTGGAAGGCCATGGGCTTCCTCGAGGCCAATCTGGAGCTATCAAAATCATCCTTGGCCTGTCTTGTCTGACCTTTAATAGTACCTTTGGAAAGAAGAGAGGGAGGGTGGAAGGCATACACATGAAGGTTCCAACTGAAAGAGAGAGAGCCACTTTTACGGACTGATGAGATAGTCGATGGAAGTAAAGTGTGACAGACTTTTTTGTGTCGTTGTAAAAAGGCCATCTGGGCTGCTGTATAGTCTCTAGACTGGACTTTATTTCGTTCACAAATACCCTCTAGGCATTTAGCACTGCTAACATATTCCCCAGATGCTGTAGAAGTCCTTTCTTGAATCATAGTAATCAAATCTTCTGCCATTTTAAGCATATGTTCTGATTGTTTGGTTTCCTTGTGTCAGTGTTTCACTCCCTCTTTGTTTGGTAGTTTAGTTATACTCTGCCTCACCTGTACTCAGTGTTGGCTTGTGTATGTAGTGTATATGGAGCTGACCATATAATCGGGTTTCCGAAAACTCAAACTTCAAAAAAAAGCAGACACACAAAAAAAAAATCTACCTTTTTTACATTTTTGCCCCCCCCCCCATATGAGGGGCTGTGCACCCCACACCCCCTGCAAATTATATCTACCAACTCCAAGATCGCATTCCATTGTGGAAAAGGGTAAATGTCCCGAGCCTCACTGTACCACAAACTCCATTCAGAAGCCTTGGTTTTTCAAAAACTCGATCAGATGGTCTCGACCATGTGAATTTCAAGTCTGTAAAAACTCGATCATCTGATAGGGGCCCATATATATATATATATATATATATATATAGAGAGAGAGAGAGAGAGAGAGAATTAAATTACTTCAATTTCCCTTTCCTAATGTTTTAAAAAAATGGCACATAACACATGTATACTAAAGTAAAGTCAGTATATATATATATATATATATATATATATATATATATATATATATATATATATATATATATATCATGGTTGCCATCAATGGTTACATTTCCTTTCTAAACTAGAAAATGCTCATACACTCCACCTGTCTAAGGACTGTCTCAAAGTCAGTGAAAGATGCCGTTTCCCATGGATCTGTGCACCAAATGTTCAACCTCCTCTGGAAGGATGTCACAAGAAAGCATAAATTACCACCTTATGAACAGCATCAGTGCACCTAGTTGATAGGTTGTCACCTGTTTCACCTGCAGCACAGAAGTCTCAGTTTGGATATTTCTGTCCTATGGGGGCATGAAAATGGTAAACATGCTAATACTTTATGAGAATTACAAGAAAAAATATTTTCTGACTTCTCTAAATGTCAAAGACATCTTTGATACTACATTTAAGTCATATTAGCAAATATAGTATAAACAACCAGCATTTAAAATTTAAAGCTTAGCATTTCAATGCTATGATGCTACTTATGTAAATGTGTCAGAAGAGTGGATAACTGCCTTTGAACCATTGATTGATCTAATTGTTTTGTTTTGCTATAAAAGACATGGCTACATTGGAAACAGCTGTGAATCAATATAAGCTTTCTTCCTCTCTGCAATAAAGACAGCAGAAAACAGATTCACATCTGTCTTTTTTACAGTACCTAGTGAGCCCCTGACATCAGCAGGAGTATTACCCATATAATATTGTCAGCAGTACCTGACAAGGTAAACTACAGATTTCTCTGTGTCTAATTCCTCTGCAAGATATGTGAGACATTATACTTTAAAACAAGGTGAGAGGGCTTTGCCCTCCTTTGATTCCAAGGCAAGGAAATGAAAGTTTTATTAATTGCACTCAGGTTTCTGGTACCTGCACAATACTGGAACCATACTATATTGAGAAAAGCAGCCTAAGGGATGAGTTAAACAGAGGAGAAGGTGGAGTTTTCCTTTAAGTGTGTTTAAAGAAAAGTTGAATCTATGGGCTGGCTCTGAAGCTTTTTCAGCGAATGTGCTGGAGTCTGTGCTCCATGCTAGCCATGAGGCCCAAACAAACATATGATGCCATACTTTAGACAACTCACTTAAAATGTGATGTCTGTATTCGGACACCTTTTTTTACTCCAGATTGCATATTTCTTTATTTATTTGTTTATTTATTTATGTATTTATTTGACATTTGCTGACCTGGTTGAGCAAGTGCCCATTTTCAGCAGAGACCCGAGGAGAAATAGTCCATGAGAATATATCGAAATACAAATAAGCCGAGATACAGAATACAAAAAGTAACTATACAATATATAATGATACAACAAGGTGGCAAATTCTGGGTTTACTGGCATTACCATACTTCAAGTACAAGTTTAAAGTGGATTTTCATACTGAACCTAGGTGTCAGCAGGAAGCTGTGTGGAAACTTCCTAGGTTAGATTGTAGAGGAGTAGAAATAAAGCTGCAGTTTGAGAGTAACTGACGTTACAGTGTAAGAAAAGGAATTTTATAGAAATTGTAAAGTTGCTAGATGAAGGTTCAAAAAGATGGAAGAAACACTTATTCTTGATTGTAATGTTAGTAGAAGAAATCATAAAGGAGAGCAAAGAATAAGAGCGAGTAAAGGCAGTACAGAGGAAAAAAGGAAGATACATAAATAGGGGTTGGGGAGAATTCATAGGGGGCTGAAAAACAGTTCCGAGGGGAAGGGAGATAAGTTATGCTGAGTCATAAGACAGGCAGGACCTAGACTTTAGTAGATGTTTTTAGAGTTTTTTTTTTTAAATTTGAATTAGGTATAAGTCTGACATTTAGGAGCATTTTGTTCCAGGCAGTTGTAACTATGTGGCTGTATAGAAGTTTTCCTATGAATTTGTTAGGTTTATGTATCTGGAGGATGAATTGATCTGAGCTACATACTGTATGATTATGGACATAAGGAGAGATGAGGGAGGAGAGAGCAGGATAGGTATGGGGTTGGTTTAGTATGCGGTGAGTGAGGTAAAGCTGTGGGAGCAAGAGTTGATGGTGAAATTACAGACAGTGCAGGTTTTTTAGTGCTAGGTAGTGGTGAGAGGGGTATGATAAGTTAGTTGCGAATTTAGCAATTTTATTGTAGGTAAGTTCGGGTTTAGTCAGAAGGTTAGTTTGAAGGTGAGTGAGAATAGGGCTAACATAAAGAAGTGAAGTAAGTAAGTAGGCTTGAGGAAAAGTGACTTTGGAACTGTTGTTCAAGAATTTTTTGTTCCTGTAAAGTAGGCCAAGTTTCTGGTGAGTCTTTTTAATTCATTTATGCATATGGAGATCAAATTTAAGTTGATCATCTATTATCACCCCCCAATAGTTTAGTGTGAGGTTCTACTTTAATCAGTGTGTTATTTAGTGAGGTGACTGAGAAGGAGGATTTCAGGTGCTGGAATGTCTTAGGGAGGAAGAGGAGCAGTTTAGTTTTGTTTGGGTTCAGAAGGAGTTGATTGGAAGTGAGCCATTTTTCCACTGAGTGTACAGATTCTTGGGTGAGAGTGAGAAGGTGAGATATCTCCACCTTTGACAGTTTAATTGTACAGTCATCTGCAAACTAAATTAGACAGGAGTGTAGACAGGCTTGGTAAAGACTGTTAGTGAAAATATTGAAAAAGAGGGGTCCAAGGATGGAGCCCTGGGAAACCCCTGTGTGGACTGGGAGGATGTAGAGAGCCATTTCACTGCCTGATGTCAGTTGGAGAGGTAGCTAGAGAACCAGGAGATGGTACATGTGGAGAGATTAAGGTTAGCTAATTTGGATAGAATAGGTTATGACAGACTATATCAAAGGCTTTAGAAAGATCAAGGAAGAGACTAGAGACTAGTTTATTGTTGTCACGAGCAGCAGAGATAGCATGGGTAAAAAAATTTGTACAGTGGCAGTGCGTGGTTAGGGCAGAAACCATGCGGGGTAGCAGGAATGACATTTTCTTCTAGATGATGTTGGAGTAGTTGTTTGTGGATAAATTCCTCAAGAATCTTAGAAAGAGGAGACAAGACAGCAATGGGTCTGAAGTTAGAGGGGTCAAGAGTTGCTGCCTTTATGTAGAGGAATGACAAAATTTTTTCCATATATCAGGAACTACGTTTTCTTGAATAGACCTGTTTATTAATATGGAAATAGGGTAAGCTATGGAAGTGGCTGCAACTTTAAGGTAGAGCGGGGTAAGTTGTCAGTGGAAGGGAAGCAAGGTTTGAGTTTACTAAGCAGAGATTTGATATAAACAGTGGGTATGGGTTTCAGAGTAAAGGTAGATGAGTTGGTGCTGGGGAGGAGTGGAGATAGTTATTAGTATCTGCTTTAGTTAATTTCTGGATAGAGTCAAAGAATGTATTACAAAGTATTACAGTTTGTAAGTCAGTGTTATTAGGGAAGGAATTTGGTGTAGAGGGTTTTCCAGGATGGAACAGTTTGTTCACAGTGTTCCAGAAGTTCTTGGGGTTACTGTGGGGGTTTGTTTGAGGGTTTAGATACAATTTTTTTGTCAACATTGATTTGTTTTTTAGTTAAGTTGCGCAGTTCCTTGCACTGTTGCAAATTAGATGGAGATTTATGTTTGTTCAAGGTTATCCAGGCACTGTCCTTCATGAGGGAACAAGTGTCATAACTTAGCAAGGGAACAAAGTTTTATTTAATATGAATTTTCCTGATAGGTGTTAGGGAATTAAGAGTATTTGGAAAGATGGTATTAAATTTAATAACAGCCTCTTCAAGGGGGGATTATGAAGAAAAGACCAGTGAATGGTGGAGAGAATTTGGTTCAAAGAGTTATGTTTAAAATTAGGCAGTTTGCGACAGTCTTTGTAGAAATGTGATTTAGTCCATTGGGAGGAGTGTAGCTGATTAAAGGTAGGGAGGTAATCGCTTAGGGAGTTGGGGAGTGTAGACTGGTTATGACAGTGGTTGGGGTGGGAGATGAGGATCCAGTCGAGTAAGGTACTAGTGTTAGTGTGCATGTTTAGGTGAGTGGGGGTAGAGATAGGTTGAGAGAAGCCAAAAAGGCTACTACTAGAGTATGAGGAGGCAGAAGATAAAGAAATCCAGTCTATACTGACATCTCCAAGTATAACTGTTTCATAAGAAATAGCTTGAGAGATCCAGGCGAGGAAGCTTTCAAGAATTGGAATGTTGTTTCCAGGGGTATGTAGATGCTAGCAATGGCTATTGTTTTACTGTTGTTTAGTTTACAATTTAATATAAGGACTTCTGCAGGGTGAAAATTAGGAGGAGAAAATGATAGTGGGTAGAGGGTGAGATGGTCTATGTACATAATTGCTACACCTCCTGCTTTTTTAGCAAGTCTGTCTTGGCAAAATATAATATACCTTGAGGGTAATATTTCCTTGCCTGATATATAAGGTTTTAGCCGTGTTTCAGAAAAGGTAAGAATGTCAGGAGAGTGGAAAGATATCAAGGAGTGCAGTTCAAGCATGCTTTGAATGTTGAGCGATAGAATAGTTAAGCCTTTTGAAGCAGTGACTGTGAAGGTCCTGGTGGGGGAATGAGAGGAGGAGGGCAATTTTGAGGAGAACTAGAAATTAAGAGTGGGTCTAGGATTGGGGTGTATGTCACTCAAGAGAAGAATGTTAAGTAGAACATGTACTGGACTAGAAAGGAAGGGGTTAAAGAAGAGGTACTTTGGCTTGTTTTGGATGGTAGAGAGGGTTGTGGGAAAGTTTTAACTCATTCACTCCAATGGAGCTCAGGAAGTTTGCACTGTAACTTCCAATGGGCAGAGCCTAAGCCTTTTGACAAAATCAAATTATGTCCTGACATTTCAAACAAATGTTCATATCTCTGGAACCAGAGGGGTTATGAAAGAAGTATAAATGGCAAACTCTTAAAACAAACTATTTTATAGTGGTAGTATTCTTTAGATTCTCAGTCAAACAGAATGTTATAAGTCACAGTAAACACAGTAACAATTACTGTTGTAATATTTTGTAAACAACTTACAATAACTCAGAAACCACTCAAGTTACACACATATTGTCAGCAGCATTTTATTCATCTAGCTGAAGGCTTTCATATGAGACTAAGGAGTTTTGTCTGTGTTACTTGGTTGCTGAGATGTTAGAAAAATGTGAACATTATATCTATATAAATTAATATCATAAAAACAGTTAATATCTATTTATGTGCACTAGACAAAGGTCAAACATTAATGCAGTTGAGTTTGCCATTGTGCAAGCTTTAAGATTAAATATTTTAAAACCTTGTGCATAGCATGGTTTTGGAATTATTAGTGCAAATATGAAAAAGCAATATTTTACGCCTAAAGGTGTCAGTAGGAGTTAACTGCAGATGAACCTGGAGGCATCAATAGGATGCAATGGGTTAAAAGATAGAGAGTTATTGTGGTTGAAGAGAGAAGGGGTAGTGGGAAAAGAGTATGAAGTTGAGAGATGGTTTAATTGGTAGGGAATGGTGGGAGATGAAACACATTCTGGCTAGGCTTATAAATGCCCTAGGGCAGATAGCCTAGTATGAACCTATGAACCTATGAGTAACTGAAAGAAAGGGTTTGATGGTAAGAAGTAAAGATACAGAGAGAGAGATAAGGAGAGTAGTGCAGAGGAGAAGATGTAGCATGCTGTCCAGTGAATGAAGTAGTACAGGAGGAATAGGTTAGGAAAAGAAAAAGTTACAAATTAGTAATCATGAAAGTATGAAGGGAAGAAGATAAGAAAGAGTTAGGAAATAGTTGATTAACAATTGGAGAGGTAGAAGATAGGCTGAAAGGGTAGGAGGTAATAAAGGCTAGGATGAACTGGTTGCTGACTGGAGGATTCAGCAGGATGTGGGTTGTTACCAAAGGGTGTGGTTTGGAGAAGATAGAGTGTAAATGTAAGGAAAGTGGGGGTGGGTGGGAATGGTGGTAGGGTAAGGGAGCGGAGTGAGCTCGAGCGAACAGAAGGTGAATGAAGCGGGATGACCCAACAACCCAGAGTGCAAGGAGAGAGTAAGGAAAAACTATCAGTAATCAGTCATTTTTGTTGTAAGTTTATAAGGTGGTACTAAAATGTTTACAAAACCTTTAGCATGAGATAATGTCAAAAAATAAGACAAATTTATGACAGGAAACAGAGAGAAGGTAGGTGATACAAGTACAGTGATAAAACAAAAAGGTGACGATTTTGAAGCTAAGTCTCTTTATAGACTGGAGGGTATAAATTAAACTAGCACAGAGAAGATGAGAGTAAGTAAAAATAAAAATAACCGAGGGAGTGGGACAATAGAGAACTATAAAAGTGGCAAGGATATAGGGCGAGTGGAGAGCAGCCAGATGAGCTCAGTGTGCACACCTCAAACCAAAATATTTGTAAGCTATATTTAAAGTTTGTAAAACATTTAACATAAAACTACACTGTGAATTTTCCTTTATATGTATATCCTAACAGTGACAGGAGAACTGCATTTCCATTTTTTCTTACATGTAATATGTAAAGAAAAATATGTTGGAAAGCTGTCATCTTACTCTACAGGATTTGTGTGAGGAAAATTAGAAAATGCAGTTTTGCAGGAAAGTAACTGCTAGCATGTCAGTGGCAGCAAGTTGTAAAACTGGATCAAAGAAACTCTAAGCCCAAAACTGTGATGGGTGCCAAAGCAGAGAGTTAATTACACAGGCAATCAAAAGATACTTGTTAAATCATGTTTACTGTTATTTAGTCTCTCTTCTACTGTGTGTGAGAAAAATAAATTATATAAACTGTTTTAATGAATCCGGTTCCTGAGAAACAAAATTACAAGCTGGGCACTTGCTCATGTGTTACTACCGGAGGATAACATTATAGGTTGGCAAGCTGTGGCATCCCTCTCCAAGGTTAGACTGATTGAGCATATTACTAGTGAGGTATTATTTTTACACTTTATATATGGTTAAATAAGAGTGGTGCTGCGGTAGCATTGTCACCTCACAGTAAGACGCTGTCCGGTTCGATTCTCAGCTAGAGCATCTTCTGTGTGGAGACATGCGTGAATGGGCATACCTTCGTTGAAGGTTGTGCATCAGGGCTGGTAACTCAGCATGTAAAAATCAACTACCAATCATTAGCGGACCGGAGTTCTGCTGTGGCGACCCCTAACCGGGAAAAGCCGAAAGACACAAACATATATGGCTAAATAAGAGTGGTATAGTAACTGGTGCATCAGGTCTCTAGCCCAATAGTCTACAGTGGTGACAGTGCCATCTTGCCAGGAAGAAAGCTGTGGAAAATTACAAAATTAAAATAGTCTCCTCCAGCAAGAATGAGTGTGTGTGTGTGTGTGTGTGTGTGTGTGTGTGTGTGTGTGTGTGTGTGTGTGTGTGTGTGTGTGTGTGTGTGTGTGTGTGTGTGTGTGCACATGCATTCATATGAAAATAACATATTTCAAAAGCAGTTATCATGGGTACAGGTCACTGGAAGTCACTGTGGTTCACAGAGAGAGAGAGAGAGAGAGAGAGAGAGGTGAGAATGGGGTCTAAGATGCTATGCCAAAGACTCAGCTCACTATGTGGCCACTCTGTAGTGCTAGTTTGGGTGTGGATGTTATGTTGTTGGGGCCAAGTTGCATTTGGTGCATTAGTTATTAAAATAGGACTTGTGTACACTATTCAACTTCAACCTTTGAGGCACAACAGGTGTTATTCCATTGACCATTCCTCTGGTGGCCATCTGACATATCTCTAGCAGTGAAATGGATGCAAGGACCATAGTTCCTGTCATTCATATAGTTGGGAGTGGTAAATGTGGTGGGATTTAAATCCTCATCAGTGCCACTGCTCCCACCCCCACTACTTAAATATACAAACTCTGAGATCGCACTACAGTGGGGAAAAGGGTATATTCCCTTACCCCTACTGTACCATACTTCGGTAAAGTGTACTTCGCGAAAAGGCATTTTCGCTGAAATGCACTTTTGCTGAAGTGGGTTTGTACTTCTGTTTTTCAATAAAGTGTAATTTTGAAGACCAGAAGTAGACCCATACACACACACACACACACACACACACACACACACACACACACACACACATATACTTAATGTCTGTGAATAAATGTGTCACTGTCTTCAGAGCTGCAGTTAAGCCTTATAAAACCTGCAGTTGATAAATTGAAAATAAGTGAGAACTTGTAAACATTTCTATTGATATATAGCTGCAATAAGTGTGCTTTTCAGTGACACATATTGTTATTTATTGCTTTATGTGGAGCTTTTTCCCTGGGGCCTCCCATGAAGAGGGTTTCTCACCAAGCTGGACTTTTCTGGTAAACATATATTAATAAATAAATATATGTGACATGAAACAATATATACAGTTTGTAAGTGCATTCTGTTAGTAAATACATCAATTATATAAAGAATGTGAAATGTGTAAACAAAATGTGAAAATGTAATTGGTATGCTCTGCGACTGCAAAACCAGTGGCTCCACCAAAGACAGGAATAGAATTATAAAAGAGTAATTGAAAGAATCTTTAAGGAGACAGATAATCAAGAATACGTAAAGAAATTCATTAGTATATTAAGGTGAATCTCTGTTTAATTGCATCATTTTTTTCTGTATGAAAAGGATGTAATCCAAAAGAAATATGAAAAAAGAATAAGATGAATAAGAACTACCCTGTGGCTTGCGACAGTAAGTTGTCTCTGCGCTTTTTCTCTACCTTTGTATTCTGCAAATTCAGCTACTTTCGCACAGAAGTCACTAACTCTTAAGAAGAGTTAGAAAAAAGTCCAATCTTTCTTGTAGTCTATTTATTCAAAAGGATTACCTTCTGTCTCCCTGTGCAGTTTCATATTTCTCTGTATATTTAACTGTTAACTGTACTGCTTCTCTTATTCTTTTTTAAGCAAAGTAATTTATTTATTTCCTTATAAAGCTGGTTGCTGCTCATCTACTTATTTATTTATTAATTGGTAAAATGGTAGTTATAACTAAATGGTGAAAAGATGGTGGTATTCACTTCTATTTGGCTCCTATATAAACTCTAACTCATGTGTTTTTGATTTTGTATTTAGCATTGAGGAAGGGTGTAGACCCGAAAGCTTTGCTGCTGCTTTTTGTATTAAAAGTTTTTCTCAACGTGGTTGTATTCTACTATTGCTTTTTTGTTTCCAGTACTACAGTGGGTGCTTGTTTTGGATTCACTTCTAATTGGCCAGACCACTGTTACACAGTATTATTTGCGTTTATAATTATTTGGATTATTAACAAGCGTGAAATAGTAACATGGAGTTCCCCAGCTTGATAATATGGGATGGTGGCAGTTTACTACCTTAGATCAGGACAGAAGATTGTTCTTTTGGAGAACATCACACACAGTCACTGTGGGCAAGTGAGCACTGGAAGGTACTGAATAGCAGAAAATGTGATAAGAAGAGGATCTAGAGAGCTAGGTGAAAGACTTTGGTGACATGTCCAGTGTGAAGCCAAATCTTGGATGTGGATAGTGTAGGACCACATCCAGGATAACAGTCCATATTTCCTGCATGCTCTTGTGGCCAAACAGCACTTAATGAGCTGTTTAACGATTCATTTGTGTGTCTATTTTATACTTTCATTTGCTTGGTCCTAGTGGTGTGACTCAAGAAACCATGCCACTGATAGCCATGATATTTAAAATCTTTAGATTTAAAGATAATTTACTGGTGGGTAGTAGAGCAAATCACAGTAATGTAGCTAATGCGTGCCATCTCCATTTTTACTATATATATTATGGCATAGCGTGATAGCACTACCAGAAGGTGCCTGGCAAGTAATGCTGATAGGAAGGTGCAGGACTACTAGGTAAATAATGTCTAGAACATACGAAAAAAATTTTATGAGTGTTAGAATTTAGTTGAGGGTAGAGTAGGTAACTCACCTTTTAAGCTTCTCATCTGCTGAGCAGAACATTAGGTTTGGGGCACAGCTTGCTTTCTATATAACCAGCACTCAGATTCAATGCAGAGGTTACAGAGTCAAAACTCACTGGAAGCACTCTGGGGGAGTCTATAGAACCTAAAAGGAGAGAAGAGCATCTTGCTCTCTGGAGAGATGTACCTCGAGAAAGTGAGAGGGCTGAAAATCACATTTCCTAATGGAGTGGTGAGGGAGGAGCTTTCCGCTCTTTGGAATGAATTCTTGACCTTGAAGCATCTAAGTTTGGACTACTGGTCTGTAAGAGACCTAGGTTGGTAAAATGTTTCTTTTTTGTTTGCATTTGAATCAGTGGCAAGACATTTTCTGATTGTTTGTTATGTTTTCCAGTGCTGCAAGCCTGAACAAGACATGAGACCTTATTTTCACCTTTTAAGTGCTGTGCCTACAGAATGTCCAGTAAATGTCGTTATGTTATTTACACTACCTAGTTTCATCCAGCTACTGCACTACAGAAAAAGTATTTTTTTACGGTTGCCTTACCTAGAACATCCATCCACTAACAGACACCTCTCCTGAGAGGACTACTTCAGTTTGTTTTTGTATGTGTTGTGGGGGGGGGAGTAGCTCTACAAGAAGTGACAACATTTTTTTTGTTTTGTAAGACTGCTGTTTCATGATTGGGCAAGGCCAGATACTGACACTGCAAAAAAAAAAAAGAGAGAGAGACACAGAGAGAAAGAGAGACACAGAGAGCTAACTATGTTGTTAACTTTGTCTACTGCTGCAGAGAGACAGATAAAGCTGTTTTCTTTATTCTTTTCCTACTGCAAAAAGAGAGATAACTCTTTTCCCATTGTGAATTGTTGCATGTTACTGAAAGATAAACATCTGCTGCTAATTAGACCAGACACCAGCTGTAGTGGCAACGGCACTGCACTTCACTGACTAATGGTTTGCTGAGCTGGCTAAAAAAAGAGAAATGAACTTTTGACTTTTACTTTGCACTGTGAAACATTTCATTTTCTTCTTTACTTAGTCACAAAGTGGTGACTTTGACAAGGAATGAATAGTTTCAGTACCATGAAATAAACTTTAACTTTCAAGCCTGATCAAGTTTTGTCTGCACCTAGTTTTTTCAATATACAATAGGTTCTTCCAAGATGATAGTTTATTATACAGTCAACAGCTGTTCTGTCGAGTCTGTTTGGTGGGCAGGTCTGCTGGTCAAAGGTACCAGTGTGAGATTACTGTAATAGCAGAGATGACAAAATATGCTCTTTCACACAAATCGGTAATCTTGGGGATGGTATATATAATTAGCATGAGGTGGGGATGCAGCTCCCTCTGCAAAAAACAATAAGCTTGGTAAAGTATGCTTTCCTTTAATGTTTGGGCACAACTGTAATGGACTGTTGGCATTTTGAGTTTCAATCTTTTTTATTTAATTTACTTATTTAGCTAAAAGGTGCTCCCATGCTTTGTGGAGTGACAGTCTTGCACAGACAACACCCCACCCCCCACCCACACACATATACTGAAGTTAATCTAAACTTAGGTAGATTAACACTAAAAACATTTACTGCAAAAGGTAAAAAAAGGTAAAAAAATCCAAATAAACACCCAAAAACATGCATGCCCCCCTGAGGCACAACCTCAGAACATATGCAACAAAACTACCATTTATTGCAAGGTTCAAGCTGCCCTGTACTTCCATACCCCCCTTGCTAATGATATATACTAATTACAAGATCTCACAATCCCGAGGGTTGGGACGGTGGCCTAATGGTTAAGGTGTTTGCCTTACAAACACAAGGTGCAGGGTTTGAGTCTCACAAGGGATAATTGGCTAAGCTTAAAATGGCTTGCAAGGGCAATTAGCTTAGTACTAATCTATGAACCTATAAGAAGAGGCATATTCCTCAACCACAGGGAATTTTGATCTCACACATCTGTCAGCCATCTGCTTTGTCAACCAAAGTGTGTCAGTAAAACACATGTTGATCTAAACCACACTCAACTTAACAACTGAATCAATATACACACACACATATTATAAACTACAAGAAATACTCCACAGAGCTAAAATCACTATGTAAAACCTTAAACCTTCTGTAGTTGATTCCCATGAGATACATGCAAATGACTCTGCCCTAATGGATTTTACTTGTAGTTTTTACTAAATGGTTTGTCTGTGTGACCTTTTCACCCTTTGGATTTGCTTATATATTTGCATATATGACATATATGTGATTGTGTGTGTGTGTGTGTGTGTGTGTGTGTGTGTGTGTGTGTGTATATATATATATATATATATATATATATATATATATATATATATATATATATATATATATATGGGTCTAATTTTATTCACTGAAAACTCATTTCACTGAATTTCAATTCACCCTCAAAAAATCATATAGCCCCCCCACCTACTTAGCTTTTACATCTATGAATCATTTCACTGAAAGCTGACAATATAAAACCAAAAATAGGCATACCCCCACAACCCACAATATGGGGGGCTGTGCACCCCACACCCCCCAAACTAAATATACTAACTACAGGATCGCACTACAGTGGGGAAAAGGAGAAAAGGGCATATCCGTTTTATTTGCCCAAGAGTACTCACATTCAGTGAAATGTGATTCAGTGAAATGAGTTTTCATTGATTTGAGCTTTCAGCGATTTGGTGTGAGTGTTTTGAAATTCAGTGAAATGAGTTTTCAGTGAATCAAAGTAGACCCATATATATATATATATATATATATATATATATATATATATATATATATATATATATACATACAGATACATACACACACATACACTCATGAATGCACACATAATGTATAAAACACACACACACACACACACACACACACACACACACACACACATACACACACCTAAACAAACACTGCTAAATGTGTTATTACAGTCCAAAAAAGTTCAAACAAATAGTACATGTTGTCATAAGAGCAAAACAAAATGGTAAGACTGTCTTGTACTTACAGAAGTTCCTGATTTAACACCTTAATCGTCCCATTTCCTCCAAGGGAGTATTCAGCCTGTATACAGACTCCCTTTTCAAAATGTGCAGGCAGTTTTTCAATTTCATACCATTTTCCCAGATACTGTTCAAAAACAGATGAAAAAAGTTAACTCATTTAAATGTATTACTGCAGTAAATATGAAATATAAGTTTCATATACTATGCCAGTTCAAAAGCTTTTACAAATAGCTGAATTTAACATATGCTGGCAAAATCCTACAGCACAGGATTATCTTGTACAATGTAGTCCAATGGTATAAGCCAAATGGCCAATTTTATTTAATACAAGTTTTCACTCAGTGCATATGACTTTGGTTATTCAATATCTGAGGTAGCAGCAAATACAATTATTCAAGTTTTCATCTACTTTAGGGAATGTTCTGTACAATAACATATTTAACAGTAATTCATTTGATACTGTTGTAGACCTGCTAGACAGCAAAATATTCTCATTCAAGTCCAGCAGAAATAAAAGGTCAACTGGCTTAACTATAGGTAAAATCATTTTGTCTTCTCTCTGTTGTGCTAATGGTATTTCTTACTGAATGTTAAAAATAAAGTCAGTTTTGTGTCCTTTTATTTGCTCCCTTGCAGCAGTCTGACCACCTGTCCACCACCTAACAGGAACCTCTCCTGTCCCAAAACTTATCTTCCCATGAGGGAGAGCTGTATCCCCTTAGGCAACATCCTCATGAAGGCTTCAGGGGTGGTTCTTATATACTGCCAATTTACACCCCTCAGCAGTCTGCAGTGCATGTTACTGAAGCCCACTGCCCATCTTACTAATGTCTGCTTACCCTAACCCTAAACCCTAACCCTAATCTGATATCTTACCTTAGGAAAACCCTAAGGGTTTTGTTGTACAAATCAGAAAAGGAAATTATTTTGGTTTCTTTTTTTGATTCTATTTACTTTCACCGTGTTTGCTTTTTGTTTCTTTTGGAAATTCTGACTGTGACGTCCAGCTATATCCCACCGGACTGCCACCAATAAATTTGATGTCTGGCTATATCCCACTAGAATGGCAACAAATAAATGCGATGTCCCTTACTATCCTGGGTCAATAACTAAGGAGCTTCAATCCTCACTACTGACTCCAATATGAGACTGTCACTTAAACAGAAATAATATTTTACAATTTTTCTCTAAGAGCACAACAGGAACACGCTCTAGTTTCCTGGGACTGGACTATATACTTCTGTCCACCCCAAATGTATTTTCTTGCTACACACTTCAGAGAAAAGTGTCCCAGTTTAGGACCTCTGATACATTCATGCTCAAAGTAAATTTAAATCTCATACATTCAAACACTTCTGGGTAAGCCTGACCAGATATCTAGCTGTGTCCCTTCCCTAAAAATAATACAGTAATGCTGCCACCAATCAGAGTGTCTTTGTGCCCTTCTAAAGGGGTATCCAATTATGAAAATTAAATATCAGAATAAATGATAGCTATGACCATAAGTGACCAGGTCTTCGAGGGGACCTGGGGAGTATCAAATAGGTAGAAGCACTCTCTAATCTCTAAAGAAAAAAACACTGATTTACAGCCACAATGTATTAATGAAAAACATTTAAAAATAAATAAAAATGATTACAAGAATGTAAATCAATAGCTTTCAATAAACACCAGGACTCAATCACCGGAAATGTAAAATTAAACTGCAGGACAGGAGTCCATTATTCTAGAAAAACTCCACCTTAATAACTAGGCTTTCCTAGTCTAACTAAAAAATTCTTCCCCCGATCTAATCTAAGACATAATAGCATGGCCAAGGCAAGCTTACAGTTTTTGGCAAGTTTTCTTTTCTTGGTGTCCACTGATTGCACAGCACTTGACAAACTGCAGTCTCAACTATCTAATTTCAAAATACAACAGTCAGCTGTTTGAAAATGTTCTTTTTCTGTCAATCAGCTGTTTAAATAATCACTTAGAAACTAGGAATAGGCTAATGATATCACTCACTGTTCAGCTGATTCTCCACAGTGTGTACTTTAGAATGTCCCTCTCAAACATACACAGAAGAATCTAGGACTATTGAACAAAAATTCAATAGTCCGAATCCACAATCACCGAACACACTTTAACGAAAGCGCTTTCACCAAAAAAGCGCTTTCGTTAAAGTGTGTTAAAAAAAACAATAAATCTACTTTTATGCGGAAACCCCTGCACCCCATGTGGGCTGTGCCCCACCCCGTACTTTAATATTCTCACTCTGAGATCGCACTACAGTGAGGAAAAGGGAATATTCCCTTATCTGCACCGTAGTACGATCTCGGCAACAAGCATACTTACGTGAAAGTGCTTCTTCAGTGAAAAGCACTTTCGCGTAAGTATGCCAGGCCGATAGTGATTCGGTGATGTTGTCATTCGGGGATCAGTACAGATCCCAGTTAGAAATGTATCAAAATACTGATATATTCTCTAAACATTCTGTATATACAGGGAAATATTCAACATTTTAAAAAAACAATTTCCATTTCACAATTAGACATGATGGCATACAATGCAAGTTAATCTGCCAGACATGCTAACACCAATGATAGTGTTTTCATTTTCTTCACACTGACATTCATCACTTTTGATTCAATGTTTGTGCATTTCAATTATATGTTCATAGGTTCATTGGAGATTACCATGCTAAAGGCTAAACAACAGTTACAAGCCTAACTAGTTTTATCCAATTTTCTATCCCTAGGGGAAGATAACTAGGGTCAGTGAGTGGGAGTTTTAACCGATTTTACAGACTGCCTCTGTCTATAAGGGACATTACTTCCACCCCAAGAGTGAATCTGTGATTTAAAAAGGACAGCCCCTGCAAGTACAGCAACTGCACGGCTCCACAAAACCAAACAGCAATGCGAAAAAACGGGGAAGCCAGCAAACTGCAGCATCCAATATTTATTGTATAGTCTAGCTGAGTAGCATAGAAACAAAATAAGAAGAAAACTTATTTTGTTTCTATGCTACTCAGCTAGACTATACAATAATACTGGGTGCTACAATTTGCTGGCTTCCCTGAATTTGCAATTTCCCATCCATTAGTCTAGACTGTGCTTGAGGATGGTCAGGGAAGGACTCTGCTTCATGTGACTAGGAAGCCTATTCCAGAGCTAGGTCAATATGGGCACAAATCTGTCTCACCAGCATGATCTACTCAGTAGATCTTTGGAGTGGGTAACCCTCATGCAGCTAGTTTTGTGAATATCCAACATTTCTATTAGAGCTGGGTCAGAGAATGCCTTGTAGGTCAGGCACAGATCACCCCTCAGTAAATCAGCAGGAAACTGAATATAGTGTTAGGGCCTTTAATCATTCCACATATGACATGTTGGTTACATCCTGTATTTTTCTGGTGAGAAATCTGTGAGGATTATCCAACTGTTGCAGCTGCCTGTCAATGTACATGCCAAAGGGTGCATTATACTTGATTAATAGTCTGATAAGGGCCGAGTACAGTGGTGCTATGACATCCTTATATCTGGATGCCATGCCCTTACTTATAAGCTGTGCCTTCTAGAAGGATTTCCTCACCACTGTCGACACATGGTGGTTAAAGTTCAAATTACTTATCTATCAGAATACCCAGACCTCTCACCACAAGATCCACTCTTAAGGAGGTGCTATCACTGCTGTAATTTGCAGGGTTATTTGATTTCCCAAAGGGTATTATTATGCATGTCTTCGCATTTAGTTTGAGGCCATGGCTCTGATACAAATCATGAGTCTGTGTCAGACCTTTCTGTAGGATATCAACATCATTTGGGGAGTCAATAACTGCCCCAAACTTGCAGTCATCAGGAAGCCTGGTCAGCCAAAGGCCATCTACATTTCCCTTGACATTTGAGAAGTATATCCTAAACAGGAGAGGGCCCAGAACTGAGCCCTGTGGTACTCCACTGGAGAGTGGCCTCTTGCTGGATGTGGATTCCCCCACTCTAACATGTGTCCTATCTGTTAGCCATTATGCACAATTTTGTGAGTTTATCTACAATACCCAAGTGGGGCATTGTGTCAAATGCCTTGGCCAGGTCAAGGTAGGTAGTATGCACTGTCTTACCCTCATCCATGGTCTTGAAGACCTTCGCTAAAAAGTCCACCAGATTCAACAGGCAGGACCTGCCCTTGACAAAGCCAAAATGAGTTGGGTCTAGAGTCTGGAGATTTCCTATGGTGTTGTTAATCAGATCTATGACTCCCCTTTCCAGAGTAGTTTCATGGGTCAGTTGATGGTCCTCCTTTGTGCAGAGGGATGACTGTTGCTGTCCTCCTCTCTACTAGGACAAAGCCTATCTGGAGACTGTGGTTAAATAGAGATCTGAGTGGGTCTGCAAGGTCATGTTTCAAGCTGCTTAATAGGCACTCTGAGATTCCATCAGGGCCCACTGATGCAGTGTTTCTAGCTTTAGAGAATGCAGTGACAACCTAGGGGTATTTCATAGGGAATGACCAGAAGTGAAGAGGCAGTGAAATCTGAACTGAAGTTATCAGTCAGCAGGTTTGCTCTTTCTTCTAGCTGAGTATACATAGTGCCATCTACAGCCAACTCAGCACATTGTTGAGTGATTCCCTTAAGATTGCAGACATAACTAAAAATGCTTTGTGGTTTTCCTTTGCTTGGGAGGCTATTTTAGTCTCATATTTAGCTTTTGAAGACTTGACTAGTTCCATAATTTGCCTGTTGAGACTAATTAGGGATGTTTTTCCCTGCTGTGTACCCTCCCACTTACTTCTAGACAAGATTATTTTCCTTCTGTTATACAGTCTGTATATGTTAGGGGGTCTACCAGGGTGGCTTGTTTTTCTGGCTAAACAGTTCAGTTATGTACTCACCATAACGATCAATGTATGTGGTCCATCTCGCCTACATTCTTTACTCACGGGTTCGGAGCCGAGAATCGGCTCCAACTCGGCCAAATTTCTCTAGCACGAAGTCTCTAATTGGCTGGGCTAACCCGGTATCCCAAGATGCACCTTGACCTAGCCCCAGATCTTGTTTGCAATCATACCAATCATAACCCATACTCAATCAACACTGGAAGAAATTTCAGCCAGATAAGGGAAAAAAATCACTGACCTTGAAGGGTCCACAGAGCTAATATTCCTCCAAATCCTCTAGGAAGGGGGCAGATGGGAGGGTATGTAGGAATGTAGGCGAGATGGACCACATACATCGATCGTTATGGTAGGTACATAAACTAACTGATGTTATGTGGTCCTATCTCGCCTATATTCCTTACTCACGGGACAGCGTCCCCAGCACCTCTATCCTGGGAGGCTCATAGGAAGATACTCCTGAGAACCATGGAACCAAAGGAAGCCCGGCCCCTAGAAGCCATGTCCAGCTTGTAATGAGTAATAAAAGTGCTGGGCCAAGTGGCCGCAGCACAAATATCATCCAAGGAAAGCCTAGCATGGAAAGCTATTGATGTAGACATAGGCCTGGTAGAATGAGCCTTGACGGGAAAGGGTAAAGTTCTGCCTGCTGACGAGTAGATGAATGAAATACAATCTTTGATCCATTTAGAAATTGTGCACTTGGAAATAGGACAACCTGCCCTGTTTTCTGAAAAGGACACAAACAGTTGATCAGATTTCCTAACATGCTTAGTCCTATGCAAATAAAATCTCAGTTGTCTGTGCACATCCAGCTGATGAAACCTGAACTCTGCTTTATTGGAAAAGTTCGGAAAGAACACTGGTAGCTCAACAGATTGAGGTAGATTGACAGTGGATGACACCTTCGGAAGGAAGGAAGGGTTAAGCCTCAGGGAAACTCTGTCCTTATGAAAGATCAAATAAGGAGGTTTAATGGACAAAGCTTGAAGTTCTGATACCCTCCTGGCTGATGTAATGGCTATCAGAAAAGCCGTCTTCCAAGATAAGAACTTTAAGTCACAAATGGCAGCCGGTTCAAAGGGTGGTGATGTCATAGCTTGTAGCACAAGGTTCAGGTCCCATGGCAGTATAGGTTCTGAAACAGGGGGACGAAGTAACCAAGCACCTTTTAGAAAGGCTTTACAGAGTTTGTGGCCCATAAAAGAGGGCTCGTAAGATGTGTGAAAATTGGAAATTGCAGCCAACTGTACTTTAATGGTAGCGTGCGAGGAGCCCTGATGGAACAACATGGCTAAAAAATTTAAGACCGACGGAATTGGGGCTGTGAAGGGGTCCAAACCTTGTGCCTGAGCCCAAATAGAGAATCTCCTCCATTTGCTGGAATAAATCTTCCTGGTGGAAGACTTATGAGAAGTAGACAAGATGTGCACCACTTCAGGTGAAAAGGAATGTCGTCTGACTAGCGACGGAATGAGAGTTCGCAGGGATGGATGAAGTTGTCCTGACATGTGAATCAGGAGGTCCGGCACTGGGTCCAGAGTCCATGGACCTTCCAGTGTGTACCATTGAAGAAAAGGAAACCATACTTGTCGAGGACAGTGTGGAGCAATAAGGATCATCCTGTTTCCCAAGGATATGGCTTTCTGTATCACTCTTGGTAACAGAGGAAACGGAGGGAAAGTGTAGACCAGACCGGGGGCCAATCATGAGCTAGAGCGTCCCTGGATGACTCCCCCTGTGGGGGAATCAGAGTGAAGTACTTGCTGCATTTGGCATTGAGGGGGCTGGCGAAGAGATCGCAGCAAGGCTGACCCCACCTTTTGAAGATCTGAACTGCCACTCGGTTGTTCAGGGACCACTCGTGAGGCATCATAATAGCTCTGCTTAGCCTGTCCGCTATCACGTTGGACTTCCCCGGAATGTGCATTGCCACCAGAAACTGTTGGGAAGATACTGCCCACTGCCACACTCGCATGGCCTCTCTGCAGAGGGGATAAGATTTGGTTCCCCCCTGCTTGTTCAGGTACCACACTACGGACATGTTGCCCGAGTGAATTGCAATCGTTCCCCGAGGTAGAGAGTCTTGGAGTGCTCGCAATGCCAGAAACACTGCTCTCATCTCCAGAACATTGATGTGCAAGTGTACCTCATGATCTTGCCAGGTGCCTTGGACCATCCTGCCTAGATAATGCCCCCCCCCCCCCATCTGGGAGGCGTCCATGGTCACCGTGGCCACTGGAGACATAGGAATCAAGCTCCTTCCTCTGTCCAGATTGGAGGAGCATAGCCACCAGAGGAGGTCCTGTTTGCATCGTTCCGTGAGAAGTATCAGGTGGGAAAGAGGAAGCTTCTGAAAGGACCACTGAACCGACAGGAGCCACTGTAGGATCTGCATGTGTAACCTGACCAGAGGTACCAGCATGATGGTGGAGGCCATGGATCCCAAGAGCTGAAGAACTAACCTGGCCTGAACTTTTCTGAGGGGCAACAGTGTGTGGATCTGAGACTGCAACTCTCTTATCCTGTCCTGTGGCAGAAAGGTGCGCATTTGAATAGAGTCTAGCTCTGCACCTATAAAAACAACATGCTGTGAGGGCTGCAAGGCAGACTTTTCCCAGTTCAAAGTAATTCCTAGACGTTGGCAAAGTGAGATGGTCATCTCCCTGGCTTGAACGAGCAGATGCCTGGTGGGGGCGGCGAGAAGCCAGTCGTCCAGATACAGAAACACCTGGAATCCTAGACGTCTCAGGTGAGCTGTCACCACTGCCAAACACTTGGTAAACACCTTGGGGGCTGCGGTGAGACCAAAGGGCAGGGCACGAAACTGGAAGTGACTGTCTCCTAACCAGAAGTGTAAATGACTCCTGGATGCCTTCTCCATTTTGATGTGGTAGTAGGAATCCTTGAGATCGATGGAGCACATCCATACTCCTTTCTCCAGCAGTGGTAAAATGGACTGAAGTGTGACCATCCAGAACTTGGACTTCAGAACGTAATGATTCAGTCAACTGAGATCCAGAATGGGTCTCGGGTCCCCTGTCCTTTTAGGCACCAAAAAGAGTCGTGAGTAAGTTCCTGATCCGACATGGTCTGAGGGGACTGGTTGGATGACTCCTTTTTCTAGCAGCTTTGCAACTTCTAGTGCTGCTTGATCCCGTTGACTGGGTGGGACATTCGGGATCCTTCTGACTGGGGGGGATGTCGACGCAAAGGGAACAGTGTAACCTCCGGTAACTATTCGAAGCACCCAACGATCCTGGATGATGCTTTCCCAGGCTTCCGGATGCAATGAAATTCGGCCCCTGACTGGTTCCAAGAATAGCACAGTCGGGCAACGACTCAGGAACGCTGGAAGGAAGAACCGCAAAAGGAATCATGGTCTCCTGAGTTGCGAGGGCCTCCTCTGCCTTTAGGATGGCGTCTTCCGGAATAACCCCCCCCCCTGCCTCTGGAGGGGGACTCACCTTGAGCTGCGGAAAGGACTTCTGAGACTTTTTGAACCACATTTTCCCTCCTCTCTGAGCCTTGAGATAAGGCCTAGAAGGGGGAGAAAAACGGGCCCCTACGGCAGATAGGGTCTTTCCCTCCTGTTCGCATCTGGTGAGGGTGTCTTTCACTTTGGGTCCGAAGAGAGAGGACCCATCAAAGAGGGCGTCAGTGAAGGAAGACTTAAAGGCCTCCGCGAAATGACACAGGCACATCCAGGCTTGCCTTCTAAGAGCTACGCCTGAGCTAGCTGCCCTACTCGCCCCTTCGGCTGCGTAAGATATGAGCCTCATAGATGAGTTGACAATGGAACCTAGGGTAGACAACTGGGCGTTAACAGTCTGCGCTACCGCCTCAGGCATGTTACCCATCAGAGTATCTCCTAGCTCATTCAGGAGATCTCTCTGGAGCCGAGTGAAATGACAGAGATAATTCAATGACCGTAAGGAAAAGGTCGCCGAAGACAGGGTACGCTTCTCATACCGGTCCATACTCCTGGACTCCTTGTTAGGAGGATGGACTGAAGAAGAAGCCTCTGCAACTTCCTGCTGAGTGGCTGCCGCCACCACCAAGGCATCTACCGAAACCCCTTTGGTAAGGAACTCTTTGCCTAGGGGAGCCGACAGAAACTTGTTTGGACGTCTGGGCACTGGTTCCACGGAATCAGGGTTCTCCCACACCCTTCGACAAATCAAGTCCAGGAGTTCATCGAAGGGTGGAGACACCCAGGAGGCGGAGGGTTGAGCTCCGAAGGCCTTGAGGAATACAGACTCCTCCTCAGAGGGGGTCTTGGAAGGCCAGTCGCCTCTCTGCCTCAAAATCTCCAGGATGTCGGAGAAAGAGACATCATCGGAGGACGACTTGGGGGACTCCTCTGACTCCTCGAAGTTGGTATCGGAAGTGAGGGACTCGTCCTGGGAGTCTATGTGCTTCCTCTTGCACAACTTCTTACTAGGGGGCTCCTCAGGCACAGACTCTGAGGGGCCATCAGAAAGTAGGGGACCGTTGAAGGGGGAATCCCCAGACCTTCGGGCTCTGCCATCCAAGGATAGGGGGGCATCACAGGCTCTAGCCGGGGTGTAAGGGGACGGAGTGACCAATCCAGGTGATGTAACTGACGATCTGGCCAGTGCACTCCTCATGGCCTCGAAGGCAGGTCCCCCCGAATCCGAGGACCAACTCGTCTCCAAGACCACGACCGGAGTCGGGATTCCCAGAGCCGAAGCACCGAGAGGGAGGCTCGGAACCGACTGTAGTCCCGAGGTATCCCCCTCGTGTCTGACTGAGGAAACCCAAGTACCGAAACCAGAGGATGGAACCGACATGGTTGGAGCCGACGCCGGCTCCGATAGACTCACATGGGGGTATCAGAGCCGAGACAAGAACATCACTCGAAGCGGAGCACCCCGGCTCCGATGACACATGGGTGCTCGGAGGAGGAATCACAGGCACCAGAATGGGGAATGGCTCCGGAGCCGACTGGGTCGGAGCCGAGAACAGTTTTGCTAGCACTGGCGACTGCAGGAGCCTCTGGACCACCCTATCCACATCCAAATCAGACAGCCTAGAGGATTTGGAGGAAATAGAAGGAGATCGGGATCTCCTACGTGGAGACACATGCCTGACACTGGGTGACCGGCTCCGAATAGGCTCCAATAATATCGGAGCCGAGGTCGACTCCAGCACCACCGATACCTCCTGCGGCCCCGAGGACAATGGAGCCGAGGAGGTAGTATCCCCTATTGAAAACTTTTCCTGCAGCCCCAAGGACAATGGAGCCGAGGAGGAAGTATCCATAATCGAGACTGTCTCCTGCGTCCCCGAGGACAATGGAGCCGAGGAGGCAGCAACCACTATTTTAACCTTCTCCGGGGGCTCCGAGGAAGCAGACGGAGCCGGAGATCTCTTCTTAGCCTTGGAAGGCTTAGATTTAGGACTGGAAGAAGAAGAAGACTCTAAGGACTCCTCAAAAGAGGGCTTAATCAGGCCCTTCAAAATCAGTTTATTTTTTCTTTCCTGAAGTACCCTCACGCTAAAAGCGTGGCAGAAACTGCAGGACTCCTGCAGGTGAATAGCACCAAGACAACACACACAGATGGCATGGCCATCCGTAATAGACATTTTGTAGCCACATTTAGTACACTTTTTAAACCCGGAGAGTTTATGCTCCTTCTGCTCTTTAAACATGGTAAAAAAATAACAGCACACTGTCAACCAACTACGTTTCTTGGAGTAGCAGGGAAAGACAAGAACTAATCCAACTACAGTTTTAACACCAGAAAAACAACATAGGAGAGGACTAGGTCCTCTAACTATGGGCCTAGCCCGCCAAACAAAGGGATACCACAAACACCCAATCTCACTAACACTCACAATGAAACTTAGACAAGGAGAAAACTAGCTATTAAAATAAAATAACAGACTGCTAAAATACTTAGAAAAAGTATTTGAAAGGGTACTTAGCCACAGCCAAGTGAGACCACGTCCTAACTCTACGAGCGGCAAACGAGATCTAGGGTTAGGGCGAGGTGCATCTTGGGATACCGGGTTAGCCCAGCCAATTAGAGACTTTGTGCTAGAGAAATTTGGCCAAGTCGGAGCCGTGAGTAAGGAATGTAGGCGAGATAGGACCACATAACATCCTGGGTTTAGTTTGGTCAGGTGCTGCCATTTCTATGCAGTTGTTTAAGCTGTTGTACAGGGCATTTGTGTATATTTCTGCATAGCTCTCCATGTTTTGGGGGTTGGGAGAGCTTTACTTATGCTATCACTTAATAGAAGGTAATTTGCTTTGGAAAAATTCTTTAGGGTTTTAGGGTTTGATGGCGTTCCAGCTTAACATTCATTTCAAAGGAGACCAGTTTATTATCATATGTTACAAATGAGGACATTACACTGGCGGGGGGGGGGGGGTGCAGTGCTCCCCATGCTTGTGAGTACTACTTCAATGATATTTGAGCCCCTAGAGAGAGTGCAGACCAGCTGTTCCAAAGCATTTGCATTGACAAAGTCCAGGAAAAAGTCCAGAAATCTCTGAGCCTGCATGTTAGTGACCCTGTATGTTTCCCATTTTATAGAGAGAAGTTAAAATCAGCCATGAGTTGTGCATTTGGCCTAATGGTAAGGGATTCTAATAACCGTTATGCAGACTGGTTTTCATGGTTCATAGCTAGGGACTTGTAGCTAGAATGATATGGTGGGAGTTTTGCCTATGGTCAGCTGGACATGGAGTAGCTCAAGACTATTTTTTACGTAAGTGAAAACACCTCCTCCTTTTGCTTTTTTCTTTTCATGGGGTGGTTTGAATGTGTGATAGGCACTGTAACATTGCACTGCTGGGGTGCTTTCCGCAGCCTTGAACCACGTCTCTATAACTGAATAGACATCAACATCCTCCAGGGTGAGAAGGGTTTCCAGGGTGTGCAGTTTCTTGCTAAGACTCCTAGCATTGAGCAGTAGTACCTTCAGCTTGGCATTAGAAAAATTTGTTATGTTGGTAGGTCTGTTAGCTTGGCACTGCCTAAAAAGGCACCACTGGGGTGGCTAATGCCTTGGCTAGTATTCTGACAAAGCAGCGTGGTCTGTTGATCATGATGTCACAGGCTGACAAATACTGGATCTCCTTGGAATGACTCCATTAGCTAAGCCAATTACTGAAGTCAGTCATTTTCTTTTGGTATTATTGTATCACTCTTGGTGAGGGTAGAATGCTGCTCAGTGTGAGGCTCATACCAGCCTGCAACACATACTTAGAGAGACTCATGTGTCTCTTCATATAGTCCAGGAAGGTATATCTCAGGTCATTCACACCCACATGGACTATGTCTGAGTCATACTGGTACTTGTGGTTGAGTGGCCTGAGTGCCTTCATGATCTGGCAAATCCTGACTGTAACTCTTTCTTTATACAACCTGGTGAGGAGGGTGTCCGTGTGTCTCACGATGGAGTCTCCTATGACCAAGATGTTTGAATATGTGGTGTTTCCCTTTAGAGGCTTGCTTGGTGATGTGTTTTTTTTATGTGTAGTGGTTGGTGTTGACTTGGTTTTCTTCGTATGTGGTTTCTGAGGGCAGAGTATGGGAGGCTTCTGAGGTTTTGGTAAGTTACTTGTGAGTACCTCCGTATATGTGGGTTTATGTGTTGAGACCTTACTTAGTGAGAGAAATGATGTGTGTGTACTGACAACCTGTTGTCATTTGATTTGTCAATATGTGAGGGCCACATCTCAATTTTCTTAGTGTAACTACATGTCTCACGTACTGTGTTTGTTTGTTTCAGGATTAAGTAGTTGTCAGTATACATGAGACGATTGCTACATTGCCTCAGGATGCCTGTGTCGCCAGGCTGGCCACAGTGATATCAGAAAAGTGCCTATCCATGGTTTCAGTTTTTTTTACTATGGGTTTAACCAGGGAGAAAACTGGAGAGATTTAACTGGACTGTGATGACAGCACACAGATGAAGAATGGGTGCTATACTCAGTGTGAATTGCAAGTATCCAACAAGGTGATGCTGCTCTGCACAGAACTCAGATGCTCCTAGAGCAGCAGGAGGACTGAGGACGGTTGCAGAGATAGTTATTCTAAGGAAAATTTTAACTTGATAACATATGCATCTATACCAGGCACTGCTAACTATTGCTGCGTGGAGAGCAGCCTAGGGCAAACACTGGGCTTATACAGAATAAAAAAAAAACAAGTTTTACAACGGCAAAGCCTACAGACTAATTGGCAAAACACAGAATAAGCTTTCAGCCAGCAGCCTACAATTCAGTTAGTTTTGCTGCAGCACACTTCTGCCACAACAGTGTAGTCGGAAAACCTCCTTAATGTAAAAATGCTAGTTTTAGACTACAAGTGCAGGGAAACCACACAATCTAGATCCTACTGTCCTGTAAAACTAGCAGACACAGTATGCCATGTACCCATATTTACATATATATAGATATACATATATACATATATATATATATATATATATATATATATATATATATATGTGTGTGTGTGTGTGTGTGTGTGTGTGTGTGTGTGTAGGTATGTATTATGAAAGGAAAGTGATGAAAACCAACATCCTAGCATAAAAACAACTAAATGAAGGGGAAGGAAGAAGGGAGGATGTTTGTATTGCAACAGTTATCTATTTGAAAATTTTCTGTTATGGTAAGTTTACGTACAAAACTGTACTATGTTCATCATTAGATCACTGTTGCGATAGCCTAAGATATATGGGACAAATACCAGAGCAAAGAATGAAAGGGAGGAGGAAGTAGGCTCAGAGCTCAGGAGCCTTTAGGGAATAGTGCTTGCAAAGCCTGCTCTGGACCGAAAGAAAGCATCCAGCCTGTAGCGCTTGGTAAATGTGTGCACAGAAGACCAAGCTGCTACCTATGGAATATTTTTAGAACCCAACTCCTTTCCAAAAAGCCAGAGAAGTAACCAGAGGTCTTGTAGAGTGTGCCCTGACTTTGCCTGGAAGTGTCTTGTTACGGTGTGAATAACAAAAAGCAATAGCATGAGGCAAGCATTTAGAAATTCTCTATTTTGATCCTGATTGCCTCGTTTTCTTACATTCACAGGAAATAAAATAGTTGATTAGAATTCCTTACCGCTTCTGTCTCACCAATGTAGTACCTAGGTTGCCTGTGGACATCCAGGGTGTAAAGAATTCTTTTTCCTTTATGTTTGTTTCTGGAAAGAAAACAGAGACACAAACAGCCTGGCACAACGTAAACGCTGAAACCACTGTAGGCGAGCTTGTAATTCAGATACAATTCTTACTGATGTCAGAGTAATGATTAACACTGATTTTCAAGATAAAAACTTCAGATAAGCCTCATGAACAGGTTCAAAAGAAAAAAAGCAAGTTCTACCGATACAAAATTAAGATCCCAAGCAAACACCTCCTGTCTTCTAGGTGGATGGATATGTAACACTCCTAAGCTTTATAAGGATCTTGGTTATTGGTTTGGTACCACTTAGAAAATATTTTTCACTTAGCCGTACATTATTTTCTAGTAGCAGATTTCTTTGTTTTTTTTAATACCGGCTGCACATCCTGAGAAAATAGGTGCCTAAAAAGTATTAAAATTCTATCATCCAGGCAGCAAGTTAAATAAATTGATGATTGGGCTCCAGCAAAACAACTCCTGTTCCATGTGAGCAAGCCCATCCTGTAAAGAAGTTTCTGATAACTGCAAATTGCTATTTTCAAAAGAAGGGAGAACTAATGTTGCCAGGGCCAAAGGGGGGCTACCACAATTATCCTGGGAGAGTCCTTCTACAGCTTCAGAAATACCCTGGTTATCAGAAGAAAGGGTGGAAAGGCACAGAGGAACATCCCAATCTACAGTAATAAAAAAAACATCTGCCTCCCGGGCCTTTATCTAATGAGTCCTGGGACTGTCTGCTGCGAATGGAGGCAAATAGATCTAACTGAATAGTTCCCCACAAATAAATAAATTCCTGGAAGACTTGCGGGTGCAACTTCCATTTTTGGGATCTGTCTGGTCTTGCTCAGCTTGTCTGCTACAAAATTCTGCTTTGATAGAATGTAAATAGCTTGAAAGGATAGGCTGTGTTAAGTTGCTAGTTCCCTGGTTATCATAGTTAGCCTGCAAAGGGGATAGGATCTGGTTCCCTCTTGTCTGGTTTATGTGCCACATCACTGTGGTGTTGCTAGTGATTACCAGAAGATGTCCCAAAGTCCAGATGGTTTAGACACCTGAGGGCATTACTGTCATCATTTCTTTGACATTTATGTGCTTTAATTTTTTCCTGCTGGCTCTAATCACTCTAGACTTGTTCCCCAAGCAAAGTCTGAAGCATCTACTGTCACAGACTGCATAGGGACTGAGGGGAAAAGGCAAGGCCTGGGTTGATGGACAACTGATTTGCCCAAGAGAGGATCTCTGTCTCAACAATCTCCAACACCGAAATCTGAAAAGAATGGAGGTACTGGTGATTGGTTCAGACTGATTTGTGGAACCATTAGATTTTTCTCATGTGAAGTCTGGCCAAAAGAATTATGAAAATTGTAGAGGACATGCAACCTAGAATTCCAAGATATTCCCTGGCAGATGCCAGAATCTGCTTAGAAAATGTCTAAAATTCCACTTTGTTCTGAGGAAGAAAAAAACATCATGTGAGATGTATCTGGGAGGCATCCCAGAAACACTATCTTGTGAGGCAGAATGGAGAAGATTTATCTATATTTGTCTGAAATCAGGCTGAAAAAAGTTTTTTACCCAAGCCAGAGATTCCTGACAATATGCAAAAGTCTGAAAAAAAAGTCAGTCCTCTAAATATGAAAACATATGAATGCCCTGCAACTTGCAATGGACTATCACAAGAGCCAGGCACTTTCTAAATACTCATGGAGCTGCTGCCAACCCAAAGGGTGAAGAAGAGAACTGAAAATTTAAATCAGGTACAGAAAAACACAAGAGAGTCTAAAATCTTTGCAAAATTTAATGTAATGAAAAGCATATTTAAATACAAAGTTACTAGAAAACAGAAAGGTGGAGTGAGGGGTAACAGAGACTGTAAAGAGAGGATTTTATATTTTGGGGGTTTTGATATGAAGGCTTAGAAAAGAAAAAGGTCTAAGACAGGTCTCTGTATTTCTTCTTTATTTGGCACCAGATATATTCTTGAATAAAAAAAAACTTTTCAATTTGATCTGTGGGAATAGCTTCTCTGACCCCCTCTCTAGAGGTAGCATTTGATCTAGTACAGGAAGAACATGGGATATCTGAGTGGGTGGATGTAAACAAATTGCCTGAAAGGAGGAACGGAATCCTGTTGTCAGTTGCAGCTTTTGGAAAGATTCTCAAAACTCGTGTCAAGTTATCTGGTGCCACAGATGAAGCAAACATCTAAACTTTGGGAAATCTTTACTACAATGTCAGGGTGGGAAAGGGTAAAAACATGCAGCACAGAGCCACTCTGCTTTTTTCGATTGTCCTTGGTTGGGGAGGATTGTCCCTTCTTTTGTGAACCTCTCTGCTACTGCCTTCTGAAACTGTGTTTGCCTGTTTTGTTTTCTATAAAAGGAACCTGAACTATAAAATAAATCACCTGAATTAACTTTTCTCTTTCATCAAATTTTTTAAGAACCACATCAGAGAAAGGACCAAATAATAATGCCTCTTGATCTAGGGGAGCATTCAGTAGTTCAGCTTTGACATGCACTTATAAATTCTGAGAATGTAGCCAAGCAAATCATCATCACCGACCAAGTGGCAGATGCTCTAGTAACAGCATCAGCAGTATCAGAAGCACATTTTTGAGAGTGTTTAGTTATAGGAGACAAAGACTAAATTAAAGAATTCAGAGATGCCTTCATCTCTGAAGAAGGGAGGTCAGTAATAACCTTTCTCATATAGTCAAAGAAAACCAGCAGAAATTTAGACACATGAGCCTGACAATTCACTATTCTGAAGGCTAAAGTGGAAGATGTAAAAACTTTATTCGCAAACCTATCAATGGCTTTTCCATCCATGTCAGAAGGAATAGGGTTAGCTGTCATAAGGTGTTTGACATAAGATGGTTTTGTCAGAGAAATAACTGCAGGGTCTGATCCTGGGTTTGAAAAAAAAAGAAAATTGTGGGTTTGGGGAAATTTATACAATTTATAAGATTTTCCTGGTTCAGGTGACTGACTGTCAGGCTAACTGCTGGCTGCAAGGAAATCATTCTCTAAGGCTGGCAAAATAGGAAGACCACCTAGAAATTGAAGGAACTCTACCTGTAGCAAATCATAATATTTTTGCTGTGACTGGTATTTTTTTTTGTTCCCAATAAAATAACTCCATTCTGGCAACAGTATCATAGAAAAAGACAACTCTTCAGGTGGGGAATCTGAAGAAAAAACTTTCCTAAGTTAGATTCCTCACTCCCTGGAGCTGGAACTTGATAAATATAGTCTAATTTCTGTCCCTTAAACTGTGAATCAGAATCAGAGAGAGAAATCTTTTCTTTTTTTAATGAAGGGAAGACTTAAATTGTAAAGACTAAATGGCTTTAAAAAAACCTTTAGCAGATCCCAACCAATCCTACTTGTCTGCCCTAGGTGACAGCAACATACGTGAAGAAAAATGTCTAATTTTATGTTTCCTTTTCTTGGGATACCACCAGATAAAGAGCACCCTGAAGAACAGTCCTTTCCCATGGAATCAAGCTCCTTATAGTGGCTTTGTGAAGGTAAGTAAACATACCACAACAGCAGCTGTTCAAATAGATCAGTGGCTCCTGGACTGTCAGACATCTTCCTCCTCTCAATAATGCTTAGCTCAGGTAATCTATCCAAACAGATTAGGCTACTGCAACAGTGATCTAAAGTTTAGCATAGTTACAGTTATGTAAGTAAACATACCATAACAGTAGATGTTGTAATAGATCACTGTTCCTTCCCTCTGATTCCCTTTTTTAGTCTGTTAGGTACATTGTCAGGGTGTGGAGATATACAAATATATTTTATACACACACACACACACATATATATATATATATATATATATATATATATATATATATATATATATATATATGGGTTACCTTCATTTCGTCGAAAGCTCATTTGACTGACACTCATTTGACTGAGACCAAATGACTGAAACTTCATTTCACTGACACTTCATTCGACTGACAGTTCATTTCACTGACAATTAGTACTGGCAGTGTCTAGAGCACTGTAAGGCAAGTAAAAGGAATATGTCCTTTTCCCCACTGAAGTGCGATCCTGGAGTTAGTATATATAGTTAGGGGTGTGTGGGGGCACAGCCCCACACTGGGGGGTGTGGGGGGCGTAGCTCCCCACTTACTTTCATGTTATATTCTCTACTTTTGGTTTTATATTGTTTAGTAAAACCAATAAGTGGGGTGCTGTGTTCCCCACATCCCCCAGTGGGGGGGGGCTGTGCCCCCCCCTAACTATATATACTAACTCCAGGGTCACACTAAAGTGGAGAAAAGGATATATTCCTTTTACTTGCCTTACAGTGCTCTAGACACTGCCAATCCTTTGAAGCCACACCTGAGAGCTCTTATTGAAGTTAAGAAAGTTCTGAGACTGGCACCCTAACCACTGACTTTATACCACTTTCCTTATGTGCTTCAGTAGTTAGAGCGTGCAGAAGGTGCCTTAAAGCTTAGGAATCTGGCCTATCTTCCAATTCTTTTGCAGGATATATTCCATATATCTTAGGCTACTGCAGATCTAATTGTGAACTTCTAATTATGCAGTCATAGCATTAAACCATGCTATGAATTTTTAATGTCCATCACATCACATACATTTCTTATTCTCTAAAGTCCATTTTCAGAGAATTAAATTCAGTTTTGCACCACTACAAATGCTAACTTACAATTTTTATTCAAGATATAGGCTCAGAGTAACATTACATTGTGTTTAACCAAACAGAAAAAATAGGAAGATTTGTTTTACTTGCCATATGTTAATTCCTAACTTTGACAATTCTCAATAATAAATCATTATTATTCTTTCTGGAACTTTGCTTGTGCCTTGTTCCCCTGACTCTGCAGCCATTGAGCCTCTCATTGCCCTTAGACCCATTAGTTCATCCCAGTTCTTGGTATCCAGGAAGCCTGCTGAAGGAGATGAGACAGTGAGGCTGAATGCATTACCAAGTGGTGATTAGAAGAATTTTACATAAACCTAATACACTCCTGAGTTGGCTAGAAGGCATGGTGCAAAGCAAAGCCTAAAACTGAACAGTTTTTTACATCATCACTATGCATGGCTAGGGTGCAATGAATTTCTTGGCCAAATCATGCATCCACATCCAGTCTTTCATGCAGACAGCAGATAGCTGAGGCTTCACCCTCGGGTATCATCCTTGCAGTGGGACTTAAATCAACCCTTTCCGCTCCTAATGGAAACTCAGTATCATCTACTAAATCCCAACACTTCCTAGCTGGCTCCTTCAGTGCTCACTGTACCTGGCTCATAGGTAAGTACTAGGCTAGCTGCTCTTGTGGGCCATTTTAAGCCTAGACAAAGTCCTTTTCAAAGCTGAGGCTCAAACACTGTTTCTTGTGTCTGTGAGGTAAACACCCTAACCATTATACCAACCCCCAACTCAAAATCCCATGCTACATTGGCTGGGAAACAAACCCAAGCCTCTCACAAGGCAGGCAAGAATTTGAACTTGGGCCATCTAGGGAGTAAGCAGGACTCCATCACGATATTTCAGGCAGCCGGCACAGTTACTGGCATGTAAGTTATGTCTTACATTCTGTTTTAAAAAATGACTTGTCAGTTTATAAACTAAATTAATGGTTCAATAACTATTTAACTAACAGAACCCTCTTTATAACTTAAAAATATTCACACTCTTCTTCTGGAATCATTCACACTTGTCCCTCAAGGCTCAGTCTTAGGACTGCTTCTACTCTTACTGTACAATAACTCTCTCCCATGAGATTTACCACATCTAAATATCACTATGTACACAGATAACTGTTCTCTCCACTTCAACCAACTCTTCTCCAACTTACAGCAAGATTTCTCATCCATTTGGAACTGGATTGCTAAACATAAACTAGCTATTAAAACAAATAATTCCACAGCCATAGTCCTCAGGAACATAAAAAACTAGGCAAAATCCCATCTCTTTGCATGTCTGATCCAAATGGAGTACTGCTTCCTTACACCAAAGAAAAAATGTGTTACCATTCTCTTAGACACCTCCTTAACCTTCCACCCTTATGATACTTTAGTTGCCAAGGTCACGCATCAATTTAAAGTTATCTCCATCTCAAATATACTAAATACTGAAGTGCTATAGCTCATAAAAGAGGGTTTCCAATCAACTAGCTATTCATGATTCTTCTTCATATTCATTCAGAAATATTTCCTCTTTAAAGCTAATGAGACCCATTTTCACACTAGCCTCATGCAAAAAATCATTTTACAGACTTGCTCATGCTTCCTGAAACATCTTTCTTTATTCCAATACAAGGATCAAGGCTTTTACATCCTACAAAAAAGATCAAATCAAATCAGCAGGATGAACGGAAATATAATGGTCACAGAGTACACTGGTTAAAGCCTGCCCTAATACCAAAGCCGCCATTTAAAGTCCGTCAGTCACACCTATCAAGTTTGCTCACTGTATAAACCTTTCTTCTACTTTAGGAAACTGCTAAGTCTCTGTATATAATTGCATATAAGACAATACTTCACACCCTCTTTTATATTCTTTCTTTCTTTCTCTTAAGTCCACTTTAATCATCAATAATAAAGCTTCTGCCTCCTTCTCAAGAATGTCACTCTCGTCTTGACCTACCTCAAGAATACTGTAATGCTACATAACAGAGGAAGTATAGAGATACTAATTTACTACCATCACGTATAAATTATACTACTGTGTACATATCCACTTTTTTACATCTAATGAATTGCTCGCATGTATTGCATTCTCTACTACTCTGACTTATGTTTGTCTACACATTTTGCATTTGTCATATGACCCAGGCAGAGGCTCATAAGGGACTAGCACCATTCCAGTAGTCTATTCCTGTCAGCAAACAAAAATGAATAAATTATATCATGTCCTCAATATACACAGAATACTGCAAGAGCAATTTGTCTGGACTGGAGAGGGAGTGAGGATACAAGCTATAAAAAAACAATATAAGATTAATAAACAGGAACTGCCAACATATTTTAAACCACTACTTTCACAAAAGAATTGAAACGAACAGAAATATACATAAAAAATGAAACAAATTTGTTTAACTCAGTAACTAAAACTGCTGCAACAGAATGCAATCCACCTACAAGGACAACAGACTAAAATACAACTGCCTTCCCAAAAAACCTGAATTATTACATCCCACCTTTTCAAGCTTGAAGTCTGCCTGCACAGGTGGAGTAGGACACTGGCCAAAATGAAAGGTTTGCCCTTCAGCTGCCACAAAGTATAAAGCTATAAATAATATCAGCTTCTCATCCATCTTAGCATATGATTTACCTGAAAGACAAAAATAGAAAAATGATTCAATGTTAATCCATCTGAAACTGCAAAACATTTGCTTTTATGACAAATGCCAAAAATGTGAAGTGAGATTACTATGTCCAAACAACATGGAAAGATCAGATGAAACTGTTAAACGTATGAAATGGCTAAGCCAGAACTCAGTATACTATATGGTTACAATGACAATAAACACTGTACTTAAATGGTATAAACCAGGAAAAGCATACCACGAACACCAGACTCCAAAATCTGCTTGCCTGTACTATCATGTTATTACACTATAACGTTTCATTTTCATGAATAGGTTAGATGAAAAAGCAGCTAGTGAGTTTCGAGCTGAATCTGAAAGACCTGGGACTAGTTTCAGTTTGGTCATTTTAAAACTGTATTTTTGGTTCTGGAAAACTGTATGTTTTCTTAACGTTTGAGATATTTCCCCTAATGATACAAAAACTACGGCCACATAAATCAGTCTGCACCAACTGCTTGTACCAGAAGCTGACATAGCTGTAGCAGTTTATGTTCACATTTCTAAATCCAGCACAGATTTTCATTCTTAACTGTACCAGTACAAACTACACAACTTTGCATTTTTCTGGTAACCTGCCAGAAAGCTGCTAAGTGTGTTCGCAGTATACAGTCGTATCTGACAACAACCTGCTCTTTTTTTTTCGTGTGTGTGTTCTTTTAAAAGAATATTATTCACAATATAAATCAAAATATGTTTGCTCTTGTTAACATTAAACTCTAACAGTACATATTTACATTCACAAAAAATATGTTAATAGAAAAATACATTTATATGTTATATACATATCTCATATTCATTTAAAATGGAAAGACAGTTCATGTTCTTACTGCAGTCAGTACATCACATTTGCTGTTGTCATGTCCTGCATTCATGTCCATTTGTAACACGTCATAGTCGGTTATAATTATCTTCTCACATCATAACACATTTCATATCCAACAGTAGTATGTTATTTAGATGTACTACATGCATTTGTACAACAGTATTCACATCTGTTCTGCAATATTCTATAACATTTTTACAGTCTTTTATTTTAAACAGCCTTCACCGATACCTATACATTTTTGTAAATTCATAATATTTAAAAAAAAAATTAGCGAATATTTTAGTCTATTCAAAGCTATTTCCCATTATCTGCCTACGGTATGTAAAGTTAACAATCACATAGGCTGACAATTATAATTCGTTCCTGTCTTTCTGTCCTAAAGGTTTCTCTGACCCACCTTACAAAAGGCCAATATGGTTCTGCTTTTCTTTGAAGTATCTCCATATTTTTTATATTATTGTCCAAATATATTTATTGTTCTACATGCAAAAATATGCATACTGAAGCGGATTCATTTTCCTCACGTATCTAAGTTTTATCTTTTCTTTTTTCGTGTATAATCTTTTGCAAGAAATCATCTGTGGTGCATTCCCATCTGTTGATCCCCTTTGTTGGTAATTTCTTAATACCTGTTCTGTGCTTCTCCCCTGTTTTGCTAACTGTAAATTTTCATTAATTTCCTATTTTTTCTCCAGCTGTTTTCTCATTCTACTACTTTTTTGCTAATAGTAAATCTTCATCTATTAACCCACCTCGTCAACATATCATCTTATTCTACATTTCTTCTATTTCTTTATTTGCTCTTCACTATCCATATAACTCATTGTTTTATTACTGCTGAATTCTAACCTGCTCTTTCTATTGCCTTTTCTGTAATTAAATTTCCCTGCCTACAGATTCTCAAAATGTTTCCTTCATCTGTCATGCAAACAGCCATATCCTATTCACCCTCTTGTTTTGTGGATATTTGTTCCCATACCAAGCATTCCAAATATCAGTGTGAGAACCTCCAGAGGAGCCATCTTTCTGGCAGTCATGGGGGGGGGGGGGGTTGACTGTGCATCTGCTTGCAATCCATCTTCCACTTGTCTTTTGTCAGGAGTGTGCCCTCATCCTACAGCATTAGTGTCTGATTTACCCCCAACAGTGGAGCCCTACTGGGACCATACGTAGTTCCTCAGACCAGGGAATACATTGCACTCCATCACCAAATCAGCAATCCACAACATGACAGGCTTAGACAATGGAGTTTATTTCTGTTTCTCTCTATCCCTCCCACTTTGTTAACTTACATGAGTATTTGCATCATCACGAGTGCTTCATATGACCTCCCTTTAACTGTGCATACTCCCACACACATGGCAGTCATCAGCTTGGTTGTGTCAAGCTCATGTGTCCTGATCATGGCCAATGGTGTTATGTGGGAGCAACTGCTTGATCAAGAACTACCTGGCCATTCTTCTAGAACAGGCAAGCTGGTGTGAGCTGCTCACTCCTCATCTTTCAGTGCCCAAGTTGCTAACTGGATTATAGACAGGGCTTTGGCCCTTTGCACCACAGAGTTGGGTTGTCCTGTACATTTCCCAGTCCTTTCTGTTGTTTCAGCTAATTATTTTCTACTTAGACTTTTTTCTTTTGAATTTTTCTTCACTTTTCTTGTTGAGGAAAGAAGTAACTCTACAACTGACTTAAACAAAATCTGCCCAGTTCTGGTTCCTGTAAATACAGAAGGAGAAATAAATGGTGTAGGATTTTTTATACAGTTCATTTCTGGCCAGGTATATTTTCTGTACAGTAACTAGAGTAACAAAACCCATATTTTCTGTGAAGCCTGGATAGCCCTTTGATAAGTCATTCAATATTTTAATGTTCATACTTATCCACTTTATTCCTCTGTTTTTTGACTAGTTCTCACTAGCCATTCCCGTTTCCAAATAATGTACACATATAAGAACTTGTCTTACACATTTGTAATGTCTCACTGTATGTATTCTTTCATTTCCACCCTGTAAATCCTTGGGTTAGCTGCACTATTCCCCAGAATCATTCCTCTTTTCATGAGGAGGTAAAGTTCTTTCTTCATATTCTCTGGGACACCCATAACTATTACATTCTGGTTTCTGGATCAGTTCTTTAAGTCATCCATCTTCTTCATTTTATCTTGAATATTTTGTATTCCACTTTTACTGGCTTTTACAGTTTCATTCATCGGTTTAGTTGCTTTTAGGTTCATAGGTTCATAGGTTCATACTAGGCTATCTGCCCTGGGGCATTTATAAGCCTAGCCCGATTGTGTTTGGCTTACGCCACCCCTTGATTTGAGTATACTGTACCCTTTTTAAAGTTTAGTTTACTGTGCCTCTGTCTAATAGTGACACGGAAGTAATCCCCGGGACAAACCTAAGATCCCCCATCCACTCATCAAGATTCTTCTTGAAGAGAGTCAGTGAGGTGCTCTGCCTAACATGAATTGGAATTCTATTCCAGAGCGAAGGGAGCCTCTGGGTTATGAATCTGTCCCTCCAGCATGTTCTATTTATTTCTGTGCTGAGGTTCAAGTCCCTCGAGCGTGGCTCTAAGGGATTTAGATTTACTGAGGTGGAGCATGTCCATTAATTCTGGGTTGGACATAGCTTTATATGTCAGGCATAGATCGCCTCGAAGTAGACAGTATGCAACTGATTAGAGCTGTAGTTTTTTTAACCGAGCAGCATATGGCATCTGTTTGAGTCCCTTGATCCTCCTGGTGAGGTACTTTTGGGGTCTTTCTAATTGCTGCAGGTGTCGGGTAAGGTACATCCCAAAGGGGGCATTGTATTCTATGATGGGCCTGATGAGGGATGAATAAAGGGGCACAATTACCTCTCTTGATCTAGATGTGAATCCTTTCATGATGAGGTGGGCTATGTAGAAGGTCTTTCTAACCACTTTGGCAATGTGGTTGTCAAAGGAGAGATTTCTATCAACTTGGGTCCCCAGATCCCTAATTACTTTCTCTGTACTTAATGGGTTACCACCTATGTGGTAATTTGTGGGCACATTGTTTTTGCCAAAGGGTAGGACCATACACTTTTTGGCATTTAGCTTTAGACCATGGCTCTGGCACCAATCATCCGTCTCTGCGAGACCTTTTTGAAGGATGTTTGTGTCAGCTGGAGAGTCGATTATGGCGCCCAGTTTGCAGTCATCTGCGAACTTGGTGAGCCATAGTCCTCCCACGTTGGCCTGTACCTCAGAAAAGTAAATACCGAACAAGAGAGGTCCCAGGACAGAACCTTGTGGGTCGCCACTTGTGACCGGTTTCGAGTCTGACATGGCTCCAGCAACTCTGACTCTGTGGGTTCTGTCTTTGAGCCAGTTTGCGACCCATCTTGTGACATAGGGGTTTATATTTAGGCTGGATAGCTTATCTATGATGGACGAGTGGGGTATTGTGTCAAATGCCTTTGCGAGGTCCAGATAGGTTGTGTGGACTACCTTCCCTTCATCTATGGCCTTGGTGACTGTTTCAAAGAAGTCGACCAGGTTCAAAAGGCAGGATCTGCCCTTGACAAAGCCAAATTGGGTAGGATTTAGTGTCTGTAGGTCCCCAATGTCTTTGTTTATGAGTTCCATGATGATCCTCTCCATAGCCTTGCAGACTAGGCTAGTCAGGCTTATGGGGCGATAGTTTCCAGGGTCCGCAGAGGCGCCACCTTTGTGGAGTGGGACCACTGTTGCTGTATGCCATTCTTTGGGCACATATCCTGTAGTGAGGCTGAGACTGTAGAGCAGTTTTACTTGCGGGATTAGTTCTTCTTGGAGTTCATGTAGGACGCAACCCGGGACACCATCTGGTCCCATGGAAGCAGTGTTTTTTGCTTTGGAGAGGGCGGCCTTCACCTGAGCATCAGAGATGTTTAGGAGGCTGCACTCTGCCGGGATAGATACTTGCTCTTTTGGGGGAGAGGGGGTGGAGAAGTTTGCACTGAACCTGTCTGCCAGGATACTGGTGAAGTCTTCAGTGTATTTTTTGTCGCTTAGAATCAACTCAGAACAAGTCTGGGAATTGCATCCCAGGTTCCTAACATAACTGAAAAAAGCCTTATGACTGTCTTTAGTGTCCTGTGCAATTTTTCTCTCGAAGCTGGCCTTGGAGGATTTTATGAGGGATTGTAATTTTTTGCTAGTACTGATCAGAGATGCCTTCCCTTTTAGGGATTTTGCTCTATCATGTAGTAGCTTCTTCCTTCTGTTGTACAGTTTATTTATGGCTGGGGTCCACCAGACTGGACGCCTGCCTTTGGATGATTGGGTCTTGATTTTGTTTGGGATAGCATGATCCATGCATTCCTGGAGATGTGCGTAGAATGCGTTTATATAGGATTCTGCAGTTTGGGCCGTAGTTTCCACTGACCCTGGGGCCTTGAAGGATTCCACTTCGGTTTTGAGAAGTGTGAAGTTCGCTTTTGAGAAGTTTTTCACTGTGGTTTTCTGGGCTGGGGGTGGGGTCGGGATGTGGATATCCAGTGAAATTAATTTATGGTCTGATCACCAATGAGGGATATACTTCTGGTATGGAGCATAGAGTCCCCATGTTGGTAATGATCAGGTCTAGTATGTCTTCCCCTCTTGTGGGAGTGGTGACTAGTTGTTCCATAGCATTTGAGTTTATAAATTCCAGGAACCTTTGGGCTAAGGTGCTGGGGCTTGAGTAATGCTCCCAGTCTATGTTTGGGTAGTTGAAGTCACCCAATATAATGGTGTTCGGAGAGATCTTCATGTTCTCCAATGTTTTCAGGAAAGTCGAGTGGGATTCCTGACTTTGAGAGGGTGGTCTGTAGGATGCTATAAACTGAAAAGCAGTCTTGCCCACTGTCAGTTGCACATGGATGGTCTCCGATACTTCGTGCAATGCCACTAACCTGGAAGTGTGGATATCCTTGATAAATATGGAAACTCCCCCTCCTTTTGTGGTTCGGTCTGGGTTTTGGGGCCGAAAAGCATGATATGAGGTATAACCTGGTAGTGCTGGGGTGCCCTCTGGAGCCTTGAACCAGGTTTCTGTCACCGCACAGATATCAATGTTCTCCATACTGAGGAGAGCTTCGAGTGCATGCATCTTGAGGTTAAGACTTCTGGCGTTTAGCAGCATTACCCTAAGTTTCTTGTTCCTTGTGCTGTCTATGGAGGTGGGTTTGACTTTTTTAGCCTTGCCTAAAAAAGGCACTATGGGGGTGGCAAGAGCCTTTGCCAATATCCGAAAGCCCAGGGGTGACAAGTGCAAGCCGTCTCTAGCGAAGCAACGTGGCTTGTCGAGCATGTCATCCCAGGCTGACAGACACTGGATCCCCTTTGAATGACACCAAAATTTTAACCAATTGTTAAACTCGATCATTTTGTCTTTATACTGTGGCATCATTCTAGGTGAGGGTAAGATGCTGCTCAAGGTCAGGGTCATACCGGCCTGGGCTACATGATCAGAGAGCTCCTCTATGTCTCTTTTCATGTAGTCGAGGAGGTCGTCTCAGGTCATTCACGCCAGCATGTACAATGACTGAGTCATATTTGTATTTGCTTTGGAGTGACCTGAGTGCTTGCGTTATGTGGCGGATCCTAGCGCCCGACAGGCAGCTCACTGTGACCTTCTCTTTATTCAGCCTGGTGAGCGGGACGTCAGTGTGTCTGACAATAGAGTCACCTATTACAAGAGTATCAGGTGTGTTATTCAGCCTTAAGGGCTGTGACTGCTTGGCACACTGACTTTGTGTGTTATGTGTTGTATGTCTTTTGTTTTGGGGTAGCGTTTGCTTGGATGTCTGCTTTGGGGGTCTCTGTTGCTTAGGTAGATTTTTATTTAGAGCCTCCAAGTATGTTTTTGTGTTTTTATGTGTTTGGTTCGCTGTTGTGGTGGGACTATGTGATACTGGAATTGTGTTGTGTGAGGTTACCTTCTCCTCCTGACTGGTTACACCAGTTGTGAGATGAGAGAGCTCAACCTCCAGTTTGGCTATATGGTTGCATCTCTCACATATATTTGAACCTGTTTGGAGGAGGAGAGGGTTGTCCGTGTACATGAGACTGTTGTAACATTCCAATACATCATCCCAACCACTTAGATTCACTACCACTTTCTCTAGGAATTCTAATTGCCTTATTGAGAGTATCCATAAGCATTGGAATATATTACAGTGTGATGATGACATTTCCAATTTAATACCAGCTCGATGTCTTTTTTCCTATAGGAATGGTAAAAATCTGAATACATATTTCAATCACTACAAACATAGTGACACTAGATACACTGGTTATGTCCAGACGACTCTTTCTGGTGACATTCTACGTGGATGTTTTCCATGCGGACATTGCACCAACTGCCAATGTATCAACAAAGCCAAGGATTTTTCAAGTAGGAATTGCCCCCAAGTGTTTGATCTCCGTTTTTTTGCCAATTGCAGCAGCGATTGGATCATCTATTTGGCTACTTGTAGCTGCGGAGCTTTTTATGTAGGACAAACATCTCGTCCCATGAGACTACGTATCTCTGAACATATCAGTAACATAAAACAGAAGAGAATTAATAATGCTCTATATAAACATCACATGGCACATCCAACAGCTAGATTTATGTTTACCATTATTGATATGGTTTTTGGGGATCGTTCCAACAAAACAGGGTGGCATACAGTATTAAATGGGAAGGAAAAGAAATGGATTATTAAGCTTGGTGGGTTGTTTCCCCCTGGACTAAATGAATATTTATGAACATCCACCAATGAAATCTGACTTTGTGCTTTATAAACAGCTCTGATTGAATTGTTCTTTATACACTGAAGAAGGCTGTGTACTTGGTTTCCAGCCGAAACCGGTCTGTGTACTGTCTGTGTGCTGTTTGCACCTATGTATTGTTTTTAATATACAATACAATATTTTATGCATCTGGTCGTTGTTTGCTGGCTTTTCTTTTTTGTGTGTTTTATACTAGTTTTTCTAGCCGTGCATCTGCTTTCGTGCAGGGAATTTTTTGTGTGGTATACTGTTGTAACATTGCCTCAAAACTCCCAGATTCACCAGCTGGACTGGAGAGGAAACCATTGACTGACCTTTGGACATGCTAGAGTAATATAGGGAACTGAATTAAAATGGACCAATAGGGGACAAGGTAATCGTACAGAGTATAAGAGTAAGTAGTGCTTATGGTTTATTAGTGCTAACTTGTAAAATTACTTATTTGGACCAGTGAGGGGCCTTAGAATGAGAATATGGTGTTTAATTTGAGAGATAGAGCAGTTCTAATGGAAAAAGTGAAGAGCAGACTTTGTGGAGCCAGGAATAGTTTAAACCCAATTAGGCGACGCTGCCCAATGTTACGCTATGCTCAAAAGCAGCATAAAAGAGGGTTTTAAGAGAGGGAGATCAAGGAGTTAGGAATTGACCCAAAATGGCCAATAAAACTACAGTTTCAAGGCAGTAACCACTCCCACAGGGGCAGGCAGGCTGCTCAATGTTTATCACTGCCACTGATGAACACAGAGACTTCCCTTTAGCCCAAGCAAACAATGGCCTCCAAGAAACTTACAAACAGTTCAGAACAGCAAATCTGTAACTGAACTTTTTTAAATCTCAGAAAAGTGGGAAAAAAACAAGATTGTTTTGTTTTTTTTTTTTAAGGAAAGCAGAGGTTCACAAGTATCAACAAGTTAGAACAGTGCAGTAAATGACCCCACACTTGAGTGCTAGGCCAGAGACAGATAAAATGCAAGTTTTAAGAAAAAACAATTTTAAAAATAAGTGCAGGCAGGAAATTCAGTAATCAGCTCCAGGTTGTGTTCTAAATACAGTTACCAACACAGAAATCAAGTTTAACAAGCCAGAAAATGCTCAAAAGTAGGTGGCAATGCAGAAAAACTTAACAAATAATCTGAAGCAAAATACTTAAAATCTCAAAAGTGGCTCCTTTCTTCTCTCAGCGTTTTCTCCTCTTGGTGGGTGCTTCACCAACAGCCAACAAGTCCAAAAAGACACCAAAACCACGAGGCAATCGGGTTTTAAGAGAGGGAGATCAAGGAGTTAGGAATTGACCCAAAATGGCCAATAAAACTACAGTTTCAAGGCAGTAACCACTCCCACAGGGGCAGGCAGGCTGCTCAATGTTTATCACTGCCACTGATAAACACAGACACTTCCCTTTAGCCCAAGCAAACAATGGCCTCCAAGAAACTTACAAACAGTTCAGAATAGCAAATCTGTAACTGAACTTTTTTAAATCTCAGAAAAGTGGGAAAAAAGCAAGTAATGAAGTAATGAAATCTCTGACTTGAACTTCATGCAACACTGTTGTTTCATCGACATTCTGTAGTACTCACCTCCTTCAGTTTACACAGAAATTAATTAATTAAGTAAAATAATGTAATAACATGATCTTCCTATGCATTTTTTTCTTAACTATCTAAGTCTATTTTACTTAACTAATGGTCTATGGTTATTGTTTTCTAACATACACAAAATATCATTACCTTCATAATTTTTAACTCATGACACTTTCCATTATGCTGCCATTTTGTTGGAAGTCAGATCATGTCCCCTACAAGCTGTTCTAGGTTTAACCTCAGTTGTCATAGTTAAATTAATTCTCCCTACATGCAACATGCATTTTTGCACACTACAACATATATTCTTTTTTTCTGTAGCAATCTTACCTTGCATACGATTGCAATAAACAAAAGGATTGCTATATTTCTGTTTGTAGCAGTTTGTCATGTGGTGGTCCTATATCCACAAGACATGGATAAAAGAAGCCTTTGTCAAAGTCAACATCCTCCTTCCAAATCCAAAATTATATGGACTTAAATAGAAGAGGCACTGGCAGGCAGCCTAGTACCAAATCATATAAACAAACTTCTATCTACATCATAATACCATTGCAATAAAAAGTGCATACCTGCTAATTAAATATTACTAGTTAAGCAAAGCATAGCACAACACAGAATTCACATGGAATGTCCCTTTTTTTCCCATTTCAACAATTAGAAGGTTAAGGTGCTTGCCTTGTAAGCACAAGGTGCAGGGTTTGAGTCTCACAAGGGATAATTGGCTAGGCTTAAAATGGCTCGCAAGGGCAGTTAGCTTAGTACTAACCTATGAACAATGAAGTCAGCAGTTATCCTTTTGTGCTTATCCACATCTTACTCTGACCTCACATACAGACCAGAATTATAGTGCTGTCATAAAAGATAATGATGGCGGGCATGGTTTCAATAGCTACACTCCATTAACACTCTGGAAATACTGGTCAACCTGATGCTGCAAAAAGGTATTATAAGGGATTTGAATGCTACTTGAAAGACTTAATTAACAAAGATGACTGTGCAAAATTTTTAAAAAGTCTAACTGGGTGGCAGTGTTTCATGGGCCTGGTTGGCCCTTTACTCCCCTGTGCCAACATTGCTGAATAAAACCTTATCTTTAGCTTTTAACTTGTGATTTTTTTTTTTGTATAATTTTGTTATTCCAGGAGGGAATGTGCACAGCCATATGCTCTTGGTGGGATCTTTTCTTTAATCTCCTCATCTCTTCACACAGCCTTACTCATATAATTCTTGATAGAATCTAGGAAACCATGCAATTTATTGTATTTATTATTACATTTGATTACCGGGTAGTGCCCGACTGGGCAAGTTGCCCGTTTTCAGCAGAGACCTGGGGAGAAAAGCTCCAGCATTAAGTCACACAGATACATAATATCTAGGTTTGTGATACTGAACATAATCACCAAGTCGTACACTCATTGTCAGCATATAAGAGCTGAATATAACCTATTACAAAATAATACGTGATTATACCATTGTTTGGTGTAGAGATCCATGTTAAGCTTTCTAGCCATTATGCATATAATTTACAATTTTTATTTACTGTTTTGGTTCTCCAGTTCACTGCTTTTGTTTTCCTACTTCCACCTCAATGATTAAAGATGATGGTGGTCCACAAAGGTTTGCAGATGACACTAAAACCATCATGGATACCACAGAAATTATTTCACAAATAATGCAAAATTCAGCCATGGCTACATGATTACATGCATGTTATCATGCCTCTTGGTGAAAGTTTATATATTTGACCCCAGATTTGCCATTCATTAGATTAGGCAATCATTTTGCCATGACATGCTGGCCACACTTGTCCAAAGATGGCAGAGTTATGACTGCCTACATATGAATAACTGGTTATATACAGGATGTTATTTAGTTATTTGCCATCCAGACCACTTTGTATTTAACTTTTTCAGTCTCATCTTGAAGGTATTGTGGTGCTTTTCATTTAGAGTCAGAACAACACTATTTGACCTAGGTTGCATTTTAGAGCATTAGTATAGGATTCTTTATTTTCCTTCACTACTGAGCTGATGCCATGAAGACCTGATGAGTGGTTTGGTTTGTAGATGGAAAGTTTGTCAGTGACAGAAATTTCAGGCAGTTTGTACCTTTTTCAGCAATGGCATTACTGATGTAGCATCTCTACTCTGTTCTTTCAAGTGAGCTGCTTTAAGAAGATTCACTTAGCATTTCTGGAAGTAAATGGAGTGCTTGCCAGTGGAATTTGAAAGTTTGTCCTTGCAATGTTATTAATGAATTGGTTTGCTGTCTGAAGAAGATGTGTTTCCTCATTGTTCAGCATTTCTGTCGAAGTATGATAACATAAATTTGTTACTGCTACAGTTTGCATTTTGTTGTATTTATTTGCAGCAATGTTGCATTATTACAATGACTGACTTTGTCATGGAGACACTAAAACTTAAACATGCATTGTTTGTTTGGGCTGCAATGAATACTTGGAGTGCAAATTTGTTCTAAAATTATTTTTGCTCCTGCTTTTGTGGGGGTATAATTTTGTTACATTCTGTATTTTACTGGCAGCCACAGAATTTTATTTCATGGTGTTAAATGATGGAGTTAGGTCAGGTCCAGACTGCTTATTTCTAAATAACTTTGCAACTTTCGGGTGTTTAATGTTATGTTTTTTTTGTTTTGTTTTTTTTTGCACAGTGTTTAACTTTACTATGTATTAAGTGCTTAAGAAATAAGGATAATAAAGTTGAAGCTGTCTGGAAGGACTTCTCCACATAACAGCGATCTGAGGAGGCACACATAAATCTTGCATGCATAACTGTCATTGCAGAAGGTAGACCAATGCTTTTGTTTTCCCAGCATATACTCCTATCCTGCATGGATTTTAGAGTATAAAACACAGCAGTATGCTTACTGTATTCAGAACTGAACATCAGCCTAGGTTTGTTGACATATTTCCAATAAGAACAAGGGAATAAAACTAGGCAAGAGATTATGGGGACCATAACATACCTAGCCATATACACCTTTAAGCAGACGAATTTAAATGTTCTTGCCAAGCAATTAACACTGCTTACTTCCTAAATCAAGCAGGGTCTTACATAAGTCTAGTGAAAATTTGTGTCATCCCAGTTAATCATCAAAATTAACCTTAAAAGGTAGCCAGGGTAGTATTCTGTTTGACAAGTAGTGTCAACATATTCCATAGACTAGGAATAAACTCTCTTAGGAACCTATCCCCCAACTCTTCTTGTTTATATTTTGTTGTAAGTTAAGGACTCTAGTGTGAATTTGACAGGCCCTGGTTTTGCAAAGAAGTAAGAGGTCAAACACGACTAGGTCTTTCACAGCTTAAAAAGAGAGACACAGGCCACACTGGAGCAGAAAGTAAGCTACTGAACATAAGGAAATCATGATAATCTTCTGGGATAGTTGAAGGTTTTAAGACCTTTAATTTTATTGGTTCGAAATCTTTGGGGCTTTCCAGCATAATGCTATGTATAGATTTGTGCATACCAAAGGGGGCACTGTATTCAATAAGAGGTCTGATAAGGAAAGAGTACAGAAGTAGGATAACTTCTTTGTTCTTGAAAATATTCTCTTGGTAATTAAATGGACCAAATAGAAGGATTTCCTGACTATGGTGGAAACATGATGATCGAATGAGAGAGTTGTCCACATAAGTAACCAGATCACTTATGACCTTCTCTGTCTGAAGAGGTGAACCATTTATAACATGAGGTGTGAGCAGCACTTTTGCCTGAATCTTACTGCATCTTTTTGCATTTAACTTTAGACCTTTTTCAGTACACCAGTTATGTACACATTCCAACCTTTGCTGAAGCTGTTTAGTGTCAGTGGATGAGCAGGTAACAGTACCAGCTTGTAGACAGCAGCAACTTAGCCAACCACACTTCCAGAATACTGGCTTGGATGTCTGTAAAATAAATCCCAAATACAACTAGGCCTAGCATGGATCCTTGTGGCACAACACCCATTACAAATTTACATTAATCCAGTATACCAGCAACTTTCACAACTTGGGATCTGTTGGATATCCAATTTGCTATACAGCAAATAACATAGTGGTTTACATAAAATTTGTCTAATTTTTCAGTGTAGGGAATAGTATCAAAAGTCTTAGCCAGGTCGAGATAAGCATTAAGCACAGACAGTTCACTGTCCACACCCTCTGTAACATTGTTAGACAAGCTTACAAGGTGCAGGAGTCAAAATCAGCCCTTCACAAAACCAAACTGTGTGGGGTGTGGTTCAGTTAGGTTGCTTATGTCTGCATACATGAGTTCTGCTATGATACATTCCATGGCTTTGCAAATAAGCTGGTGAAGCTGATGGGCTTATAACTGCTAGGTCTGTAGAGAGGCCACCATTATGTAGGAGAGTCACAGTGGCTCTCCTCCAAGCATCAAGCACAAACCCTGTAGGCAGGCTGAGGTTGAACAACTTATGTAAATGCTCAGGTAGTGCATACTTGGCACTGATAAGAATGCAACCTTTTGTGCTCATAGGTTCACAGGTATATACTAGGCTAACAACCACCAGGGTCTTTATAATCCTAGCCATGAAATCCAACCCAACTGTGTCCCTATGAATTGTGGGCATTTATCAGGAGGGGTATGTTAGGAGGTTTCTATAAGTTATGTGGAGGGTATTTTAGACAGAGGTAGACAGTAATGTCCAAACCATCAGACATGGGGGCTAAACCCAGGGTGAACTTCCAATTTCCCATCCACTGGTCAAAGTTATGTTAAACAGAGTTAGGGATTGACTCTGCTTCATATGGATGGGGATCCTGTTCCAGAGCACGGGGATCCTCTGCTATACATATCTGTCTTGCCAACATGTTTTACTTATGTCACAATCAAGATTTAAATCCTTGGATCTTATGTTTCTGAAGCTGTTCATTTTTCAAAGGTGCAAAATGTTCAGCTTCTCAGTAACCTGTAGGGGACAGGGAGACAGAATAGAGATAGGGCTTTAAGATGATCTATATAGGACAATGCATTTATACCCTAGATTCTTATGATAAGGAACCTCTGTGGGCATTTCAACTGTTATGCATGTCTGGTCAAGTACATGCCGAAGGGGGTATATACTCAATGATGGGTCTGATAAGGGCCAAATAAAGTGTCACTATGACTTCCTTGGAACTGGATACCCATTGCCCTTACTTATAAGTTAGGTAACAAAGAATGATTTTCTTAATACCTTGGCCACATTTTGGTCAAAGGCTAGATTACTATCTAAATATATTCCCAGATCCCTGACTAACAGGTCAACTCTTAGGAGTTATCAATGGAGTAATTAGCCTGGGTGGCAGTTTTCCCAAATGGCACTATAATGCACTTCTTGGCATTGAGTTTGAGTTTTAGTCCATGACTTTGGAACCAGTCATTTGTCTGTGTTAGACCCTCTTGCAAGTGGGTTGTGTAATGGGAGAATCTATGATAGCTCCCACTTTGCAAACATTTGCAAATTTGGTCAGCCAAAAGCCAGTGATATTAGCCTTTACTTGTGAGTAATAGATGACAAATTGGAGTGGTCCCAGCAAGCAGTCATGAGGTACTCCACTGGTGACTAGTCTCTTAGTGGAGGTGGTATCACCAATCCTGACTTCTTGAGTCCTGTCTGTGAGCCAACTGTCAATCCAGCCAGTTATGTAATTGTTTGTGCATAGTTTGGTGAGTTTTTCAACTACACCCAAGGGAAGTATTGCATCAAATGCCTAAGCCAGGTCCGGTACGCACCATTTTCCCCTTATCCATTGCCTTGGTGACCTTCTCAAAGAAGCCCACCAGGTCTATTACACATGATCTTCCCTTGACAAGGCCAAAATGGGTTGGGTTCAGTGCCTGAAGGTTGTCTATATCTTTGTTGCTCATTTCCATGATAATTCATTCCATGGTTTTGCATATTACACAAGTCAGATTAATAGGTCTGTAGTTTATGGGGTTAGTTAATGGTCCATCCTTGTGAAGTGGCATAACTGTTGCAGTCTTCCATTTATGTGGTACAAAGCCTGTTTTGAGGCTATAGTTGAAAAGTGACTCAAGTGGTCCTGAAAGGTCAAGTTTCAAGCTATTTAGGAGACTGTGATAGTGTAAGGGCCCTCTGAGGCTGTATTTCTGGTACTAGTGAGCACTGCCAGAACCTGCTCCCTGTTAATAGTTGGAGGAATTATGCTACCAGGTATTTCATGGAGGGAGGCAGGGGGAAGTGAGGGGGTGAAGTTTGAGATGAATTTGTCAGAAAGCAAATTCACCATGTCACTCTGCTCAGTGAAGGTGCTATAATTGATTACCAGTTCAGCACACTAATGTGCACTGCTTTTGAGATTTTGGACATAGCTGTAGAAGGCCTTGTGGTTGTGTTTAGCCTGTGAGGCTTTCTTGACCTTGTAATTGGCTTTGTTGGACTTCATTAGTCCTCTTAGTCTCCTGTTTACTTTAATTAGAGAGCTCATATCATTATGAGAGTTGCCCTTCCTGATTTTACCTATGACTTTTTTGCTTTTGTCATACACCCTATTACGGTTAGGATTTCACCAGTGTGGTTTGGTTTTAGATTTTGTTTTGTACTTTCTGCAGGTAGATACAGCAGCCTCTGTACAGCCATTTACATGGCTGCACAGGGTCTCTGTGAATAATTCTAAATAGGTCTCTGTGAACTTCGGTTTATGAGGAGCACTGAATTTTGACATAACTTGGGTTTAGGAAAGGCACTGAATTTTGACAAACTATCTCTTAATAGATGTAGTTTGCTCTGGAATCATTCCTAACTGTCACAAGGTTTGTTTGAGGTTACTGAGTTGATTTTTATTTTGAAGAAGACAACTTTGTGATCCGACCTCACTAGAGAGGTTGTGGCATTGGGGGAAGGGGTACAGCACTCTCTCACATTGATGAGTCTCAGAAACAGTATGTTTGAACTTCTGGTGGAGCAGCACACTAGCTAGTCAAGGGTATTTGTGTTAATAAAGTCCAAGAATCATTGTGCCTGCAAGTATGAGGCAGTCTATAGAGGGGTAGTTAAAGTCTACCTTGAATATGGCATTTGGTTTAATGGTGAGTGTCTCCAGAAGGTCTAGGTATGAGTTATGGGATTCTAGGGACATAAAGGGTGACACATAACTTGCCAGGATAGGGTATGGGACTTTGTCTATGGTAGTTTGCACATGGATAAAGTCCATGGCATCATCCTGTTTAAACAACATAGAGTTATGCTTGTCGCTAGTATAGATTGAGACTCCTCCAACTTTTGTCCCTGTCTGTGCAGCTGATCATCTAAATGTATGGAAGGTACTGAAACCCTCCACTGCTGGGGTACTTTCTGCGGATTTAAACCATGTCTCGGTAACGGCACAGATGCCTATATTCTCTATAGTGGGGAGAGCATGTAGGGTGCGGAGTTTCTTGTTTAGGCTCTTACCATTGAGCAGCGACATCTTTAAATTTCTTTGAGTTTTATTTGGTATGTCACTGGGTTTGTTAATTTGGCATGCACTAAAAAAGGCTCTAAGGGTGTGGATAAAGTTTTAGCCAACATTTGGAAACCTGGAGGGAACAGGTGCAGACCACCCTTTGGAAAACAACGTGTTTTGTTAACCATGTCTTCCCATTGAATCCCCCTGGAAAGACACAAGAAACTAAGCCAATTACTGAAATCAATCATGTTTTGTTCATACTGTGGCATCATCCTTGGTGAAGATGGAATGCTGCTCAATGCAAGGCACGTTCCTACCTGTGACACATATTCAGGGAATTCAACATCTGTCTTCCTATAGTACATCTCAGGTTATTAATGCCCACACAGATTATGATAGAATCATATTGGTGCCCGTGGTGTAGTGACTTGAGTGCATGTGTAACTTGGCAGATTCTGACTCCAGATAAGAAACTAACCATTATTGTATTGTTCAGTCTGGTGAGTGGGGCATCCCTGTGTTGTATGAAGTAGTCCCCTATAATGTCAGTCCTGGAAGTCACACAGAAGTATTACTTTCAGCTTTTGACGAGTATTCTAAAACTTGTTCCATTATGATTTCAGGGGAAGATAAAGTGTCAGGGACAGTGAAGACAACAATGTGGTAAGGCAGGCTAAAGGTATCACTAAATTTGTCTGCTAGTATACTGGCTATACATTCTTGGGAACAAAGTGTGTGAATATTACTGCGGATGAGCACAGTGTATTGTTGGACATTATTCCTTAATTTTCTGACATAGCTGTAGGAAGATTTGTAGTTTCCTTTGCTATCTGTAGCAAACTTAAGTTGATATTCTTTTGACATTCTCTAACAATACTCCTAAGTTCCTTCCTGTCATAGTTTAGTGTGGTCTTGAGGTAGGCGGGTGGAAATTTCTTGCAACTTTTCATTTCTGTTCGAGTGCAGCACTGTGATACTTTATTATGTCCTGTTTGCCAACAGGTCAGTAACAGTTTGTACTTAAGACGCAATAAGCAGACACCACTATTAACTTAGATTTGCTGTGTCGATTAAGGAACACAACTGTGTTCAAAAGTCAGAGTGCACAATAATTGTTTTGCAAAAGATTCAAGACAGCTGAGTAATAGGTCAAGGTTGTTATGACTTTTTTTTACACAACTTTATTTTTAAGATACACACACACAAACACTAGCAGTGTTGGCACACAGGCTTGGTAGAAGGGATAAGTATAAGTGGTAGGATTATAACAGTAAATCATCCAGCTTGTTGCCAAGTCCTTCACATCAATGAGCAGTTAGCACCTTTAAGTATTATTAGATGTCTGTTTACAACAAAGTTTTTAAGGAATTCTGAAACAAAGGTGCTTATCCAGAATTATGTAGGCATGAACGTTAATCTAGTGAGACATGCATATAGCATTCCCAAAGTGGAAACAACCATCCAATGATTGTCTTTAAATGTTGGTAGCCACACCATACAAAAGGAAAGCATTATTTGAATACAACAACTAAAGAAAGTTGTTTGGTCTACAGGAAACTAAAATTAATAACAAAGGAATAGAGAGATGTTAACATTTTGTTAACAAACTGGAAAGAGTACAAAGACTGGCATATCATTAGCTGTTACAGCTCATCTAACACAAGCAGGACACCCTGAACTCCTTGGGCTGGACTAAACTCAAACAGTCCAATAAGGAGGGAGTTACATCATTAACACAGTTCAGACTAGGTTAAAGAAATTAATCTTGGGGCACTACTATGGGCCTAATATCGACAATATAGAGCTCTTACAGAGTTTTGCAAGTCAATCAGGGTGAACAAGAAATGAACATATGGCATAATCAGGAGACAGACTTTAATGCTGGGCTAGATAATTAGACTGACAAACCCTCCCAGGAAAATAAGCTTTCCATGGTCACCCATCCCATAATGACTATGACAGAAATTTTGATTTAGTAGCTGAATGGAGGGAACTCCAGCCTTTGCAAAATAATTTTACATTTGTAGTTTCACATCTTGGTATACTAAGTCTTCTAACTCCTCGGCTGAGCATACATGTTTAAAAACACTGTATCAATGGAAATTGAGCCACAGTTTGGTCAGTCATCATGCTACAAGTTATATGTTTCAAAATACAATGGAGGATAAACATTTATCCTCCTGCAAAAAATATGGATATATTACTTACTACTTTTCTGATTACTAGGGAAGGTCAAAACATGACATTATGAAATACTGGTTATGTTTTGATATGGATTATCTTACTATGAACACAAAACAGGGTTATTTTAAGATACAAAAATATAACCAAAAGTGTGAACAGAAAGTGGACTCAAGACAGACGTAAAGGAATAGTAAGGCTGGAAGAGAAAGCAGCCCATGTTGAGGAAGAACACAACAAATGCAAATACAAAGATACAATGTTATTAAATCAAAAGTGAAAAAATTTTAAAAAATGAGGCATTCGTTATGTAAAAGTAACTGAATAAGACAGATAAAACATGGTACTGGATGAAAGAAAAACCTCTCAAAAACTCATTGCAAATAAATTACAGAAAAGCATACAAGATACAGTTATTGTAGGACTGTTTTATGAGAATATCTAGTTTACAACCAACCCAAGAAATTTACAGTGAGTGAATATAGACATCTTATTGTGCACATAAAAAATAAAAATTCCAGGATGCAAAGTCTTAACATCAGCATTGTTTGCTGCTGACTGTGTATTATGGGTTAGGCACATTGAAACTAATATTCTTGAGATCTTAACCTTCCTTCACAAACTTAAAAATGTATCAAGGCTCACAATTCTTTCTGAAGTTGCAAAAAAAGCCCTTAAGATTAAAAAAAAAACACAGGTAGGATGGCACTATGTCTCAGAAAGTCACTATCTAGACATCATTCTAAACATTTAACCCTAGTGATATTTTTGAAAGAAATACTAAACACCTCTATACTAACCTGGTTCAGAAAATCAGTAAGTAGAAACAGTCTGAATTTCCTTTCTTCACAAAGGTTCAAATAATAAAAGTGTTCAACCTGCCAAAGATCATATTTTCTGACTAATACCTTATATAGTTCCATATCTCAAAATATGTTCATATGTTCAAGGTACAATGTTCAGGCTCTAAGGCCATCAACTGGTTCCCTTTATTATAAATTATGGTACTTGTGTATTATTGCAACCACATTCTTACGACAAAGACAGTCCGCTTTCCGAGCCCTTCACACACATGCCACCAAATATAAGTATATGCAGTGTTTTCTGCTGAACAGTTTTTTGAATGGACACTTACAAAATGTTTTGTTGTCATGGGCTGCAGACTAATCCCGGGAGCATTGCCCGATGAAGTAACTTGCTCAGTCACATTTCGGACAAACAGAGGTGGAAGACATCCAGCAGTCTAACTTTTCATTACAGGAAGAAGTTCAGTACAAGTTTGGAGCCTTAACCCTCTACCCTGACTGCCACATAGCATTTATTTAAATAAACCTACTTTCTTATCAGTAATATTTCTGCTGTGTGTTGCTTACTGTTTATTAATCAGGCAAGAGCAATGGTTGGATGTACCGTTTTTGTTGTGCCCGTGTTTCAGCAAATAGTTCTAATTTTTCCAAGTATGGTTTCCGTCCTGGTAATGACATTGCAATAAAATAAACTCTTATTTTTCTGTGTTATAAGCTGTCCTAACGCATTTCACACTATTTTTTTAATGTCTTTTACTTTTTTTATGAGTTATGTACAGCCATTTTAGGTGGAACACACATACAACATACTGAGACAAAGCAGACACAAGTATGTAGAACCAGCATCTTTTGGCTCAAAATTGTTTAATTGTAATGCCTGCTAAACAGGAAGAGGATTTTGGCCCATTATTCCTGCTAATTTATGTCATACAACAGTCGTTAGCACTTTAAACACCCCTTGTCACTCCTACATACCTTCGTTTCCCAAGAACACTGAGAATTACTCCTGTTTAAAAATGTGGTTGCGATAATACGTAAGTACGTAAATTACATACTCAGTTCCGCATCCATTCATCTAAATTTGTTTAAAGGCTATCAATGAAGTTGATTTGAGTATAAAAAGTGAAACCTTGTTCCAAAGTACTGGCATTTTTTCTGTGATGACTTATTACTTCATATTAACAGTGTGAAAAATTTTAAATGACTAGATTATTTTTAATGCTATTTGACTTGCTGATATGCAGTAAATCCATCAGTATTCGGTCAGAGGATGCCTTGTATGCTAGACAGAAGTCATCTCTTATCAGTCTGTAGCCGAGTATAGTGACAGGGCTTTGAGTCGGTCCATGTACGACATATTGTTAAGGCTTTACTAAAATGACACTAAAATTACTATTAATTTGTTTAACTCTATAACTGGTCTAATAAATGTCTTATATAAACTGACCAAATATTGACTATCTCTTAAGGTGATATTTCTCATTAGTACTCCTAATTGTCTCTTAGCTTTTGATATTACTAAATCATGTTTGGTTATGTATATGAAAGAATTTCAGATGTTAATTTCTGACTTTCTATGGGTAAGACCTCATACAGGAATTAGCAAACAAACTCTTCCTCCCTTTTAGAAAAACAGGGAGGGTCTGCCCAATTTTCTAAATTATTTGAAGTCTACAGCCAAATAGCAACACAGCAGGGCTAGAATTCCACTCATATCTTTCAGATTACCTATGAAGCTGACAGTGATTTAGTGTGAGTCCACTAATAAACAGTCCACAGACATCAACAAAGTTTGGGATACAAGGTGGTGGAAACATTAGACAGAAACTACATCTGATAAAATTTGCAGGAACAAGGTAGGCCTTCTTCTGTGTAAACCAATCCATGATTCAGAATGGTGCAAAACAGAGAATCACAAAACTGTAATGGAGTAATTGTACAAAGAAAGGTACTGTATCCATCTATTATATTTGGAACACAAATAAATATAGCCTTAGAAACTGAAGTAGATTTAGAAATTAATTGGATAGTATGTTTTCACAGCAGTGGCAATATTAAGAGAAATAAGAGAGTACTGATGACAGAAATAATTCAGAATATCAATGACATTTATTTGCTGAATACAAAGAGCAGATACACATAGGTTCATAGGTAGGTACTAGGCTATTGGCCCTAGGACCTATATAAGCCTAGCCAAATGGTACCCTGGCTTTTGCCACCCAAGAAAATTATTTTCCTGTGCCCCTGTCAAGCAGAGCCGCAGAAGTGATCCCTGGGGGTGAATTTTCTATCTCCCATCCAATCATCAAGGTTCTTCTTGAAGAGTGCTAATGAGGAGCTTTGTTTGATACAGATAGGTAGTTTGTTCCAGAGTATGGGAAGTCTCTGGCACAGGAATCTATCCCTCCAGCATGTTCTGTTTATTGTGGAGACACGGTTTAGGCCCCTAGAGCATGTAGCTCAGAGGGACTGGTATTTTCTTTAAGTGGAGCATGTCCAACAGCTCTGGGTTTGACATAGCTTTGTATGTTAGGCAGAGATCACCTCTGAGTAGGCGATATGTGACAGAGTAAAGCTGGAGTTTTTTGAGACGGTCTACGTAGGGCATCTGTTTGAGGCCGGTAATCCTCTTTGTGAGGTATTTCTGCGGCCTTTATAGTTGTTGTAGATGTCTTATGAGGTACATACCAAAAGGGGCGCTGAACTCTATAATGGGTCTAATGAGTGATGAGTAGAGGGGAACAATTACCTCTTTTTTCCTGGATGAGAAACCTTTTGTGATGAGGTGTGCCATGTCGAAGGATTTCCTGACTACTGTGGCAATGTGATTATCAAAGGAGAGACTACTGTCCACCTGTGTCCTAAGGTCTCATCACACTTTCGGTGTTAAGTAGACTATCGCCTATGTGGTAGTTCATGGGTACAGAGTTTTTACCAAAAAGGATGACAATGCACTTTTTGGTATTGAGCTTGAGGCCATGGCTTTGACACCAGGCATCTGTCTCAGTGAGGCCCTTTTGTAGGATGTCCACATCATTAGGAGTTTTGATTATGGCTCCTAGTTTGCAGTCATCTGTGAACTTTGCTAGCCAAAGACCTTCTGTGTTAGCCTGTACTTCACAGAAGTAGGTAACAAACAGGAGAGGACCCAGGACTGAACCCTGTGGTACTCCACTTGTCACTGGTCTGAAGTTGGATTTAGAGTCTGCTACTTTCACAGTGTGGGTTCTGCCAGTGAGCCAGTTGCAACCCATTTTGTGACATAGGGATTTATACCTAGTTTAGTGAGTTTATCTATAATTCCAGAGTGGGGGATGGTGTCGAAAGCTGTGGCAAGATCTAGATAGGCTGTGTGAACCACCTTACCCTCATCTACGGCTTTGGTGACTGCTTCAAAGAAGTCTATCAGGTTTAGGAGACATGATCTGCCTTTTACAAACCCGAACTGGGTAGGGTCCAGAGTTTGGAGATTACCAATGTCATCGTTTATAAGTTCCATGATGATATGTTCCATAGCCTTGCAGACCCGGTTCGTCAGGCTGATGGGGCGGTAGTTCCCAGGGTCCGTGGTGGCTCCCCCTTTGTGGAGTGGGATAACCGTTGCTGTGTGCCATTCAGTGGGCACAAAGCCTGAGGTGAGGCTATGATTGAACATGGTACTTAGGTGGGGTGCCAGTTCATTCTGTAGTTCATGTAGAACGCAGCCTGGGATGTTGTCAGGTCACAGGATGCTGTGTTCTTGGCTTTGGAGAGTGTTTTTTTTTACCTGTGCAGCCATGATTACAGGAACTTTGCATTCCTCCAGTATAGAGATGGGCTCTTTAGGGAGTGAAAGAGGGGAAAAGTTAGCACTGAACTTATCTGCCAGGATGTTGGCAATATCAGTTGGTTCTGTATATTTAGTGCCACTGTGCTGTAACTCAGAGCAGATCAGACTGTTGCCACTGAGATTCTTGACATAGCTATAGAATGCTTTGTGACTGTCTTTAGAATCAGTGGCAATTTTGTTTTCGTAACTAGCATTGGAGGATTTTGTGAGGGATCTCAGCTTCTTACTGAGGCTGACCATAGAGTTCCTCCAATCATGGGATTTTACTCTTTTTTGCAACAGTTTCTTTCTTCTGTTGTACAGTTTGTTTATGGCAGGGGACCACCAGATTGGCTTCCTTTTTGGAGGATAGCATCTTGGTTCTGTTAGGGATTGCATGATCCATGCACTCGTGTAAGTGCTTATAAAGTGCATTTGCATAGGATTCAGCAGTCGTACCTCTATTGTCCGTCAGCATGGGTGTTGTGAATTTTGCCACTTCTGTCTTAAGAAGCGTGAAGTTGGCTTTGGAGAAATTTTTTATGGTGGTTTCCCTAATGGGGGGTGGGATGTGGATGTTTAGGGTGATTAGCTTGTGGTCGGATCTGACCAATGAGGAACTAACCTCTGGTGTGGAACACCGGTTGCCCATGTTGGTAATAACCAGGTCTAGGATATTGCTGCCCCTGGTGGGGGTGTGGATAAGTTGTTCTAAGGTGTTGGAATTTATGAATTCCAGAAAACGTTGAGCACAAGAGTTGGTACATGAGTAGTTTTCCCAGTTAATGGTGGGGTAGTTGAAATTGCCCATTATTAGGGTGTTAGGTTGTACCCTAATATTTTCCAGTGTATCAAGAAATAAGGAGTGGGAATCCTGGGGCATAGTGGGGGATCTGTAGCAAGCTACAATTTGGATTGCGTTCTTGCCCAGAGTTAGTTGCACTTGGATAATCTCAGATGCATTATGCTGAGCAACTAGCCTGGAGGTGTGGATATCCTTAATGAACATGGACACGCCTCCGCCTTTAGTGTTTCGGTCCAGTTTAGGTGGCCGAAAGGTGTGGTATGAATTATAGCCTGGTACTGCAGGGGTGCTCTCTGCAGCCTTGAACCAGGCCTCTGTCACTGCACAGATGTCGATGTTCTCCATTTTAAGGAGTGTCTCAAGTGAGTGCATTTTGAGGTTTAGACTTCTAGCATTAAGTAGCATTACCCTCAGATTTGGCTTGCTTTTACCTGTTACTGTGGTGAATTTGTCATTTGAACCTTGCCTAAAAAAGGCACTATAGTGGTGGCAAGAGCCTTAGCCAGTATCCGGAATCCCAAGGGTGACAGGTGCAGGCCATCTCTGGTAAAGCATCGTGGTTTGTCAATCATGTCATCCCAAGCAGACAGAAACTGGATCCCCTTAGAATGACACCAGAAGCTTAGCCAATTGTTGAAGTCAATCATTTTGTCCTTGTACTGTGGTATCATTCTGGGTGATGGCAGGATGCTACTCAGGGCTAGGGTCATACCTGCCTGGGCTACAAGATCGGACAGCGCCTCCATGTCTCTTTTCATGTGGTCCAGGGAGGTACATCTCAGGTCATTCACACCAACATGGACAATGACAGAGTCATATTTGTACTTGTTGTGGAGTGACCTGAGGGCGTGCTTTATGTGGTGGATCCTGGAACCTGACAGGCAGCTGACAGTAACTTTCTCCTTGTTTAGCCTGGTGAGTGGAACATCATTGTGCCTGACTATAAAATCAACTATGACTAGAGTGTTGGGTACGTTGTTATGCCTTATGGGCTGTGGTTGAGTAGCACACTGAGTTTGTGGGCTATGTGTCATTTGTGTTGTGTTGGGGGGTGGAGGTTGCTTGCGTTTCTGCTTTGGAGGTCCTTGTTGCATGGGTAGATTTTTAGTGAGAGCCTCCGCGAGTGTCGGTGTGTGTTTTGTGTTTCTATGTGTGTGTTTTGGTGGTGTAGGTTTTAAGGGACTATGTGATGAGTGTGGTGCAAGTGTGTACCTTCTCCTCTTGACTGTCTAGTCCAGTCTTAGGTGAAGAGACCCTTGCTTCCAGTTTGGCTATATAAGTGCATCTCTCACAGGTTGTAGTGTTGGGTGGTAGGAGGAGAGGGTTGTCTGTGTACATGAGGCAATTGCTGCATTGCCCCAAGATGCCCAGATTCATCAGGTAGACAGGAGAAAACACCCGGAGCTGACCCTTAGACATGCCTGGATAGGTGCTTATTTATTAAGTACTAAAAACTGTTTTCCTCTAGACAAGTGAGGAAAGTTGAGTGCTGTAGTCATTTGTAGCTTATTTAGTGCTTACAATGAGTTCTGAACAAGTGCTGAGCTCAAAGAAACAGATTTGAGTGCTGAAACTAGAAAACTGGCTAGTTCTAATACACATTAGTGAGTAACATGGTAATACAAAGTGCAGTGTTTTCCACTTTAACCTCAAAGTGTTACTACAGCAAAACAGTACCACAAGCAGTGAGAAAGGAGCAGATCAGGCTTCTATGAAAACATGCATTCAGTATAGCAAAACAATAACAATCACTGGATGTTACTGTGAGTTTATAGCAGTGCTTTCAATGTAGTTTTGATACTCTTCTGCCAATTGTGATTAGTTTATCTGGACAGTGCTCATCTAACCATCTGTTTTGCATTCACTGACGCTTTATACATGTGTACTCAGTATTTACTGCACTCACTGCTAATTATTTTAAAGTCCTGCGACAGATACAAGAATGATCATAAAGCAGATCCTATCATTTATAGGCATGCCAGTAGTATATTACATTTACTTGTGATGACATTTATTTGCTAAATATGAAGCCAGATACAGAACAGAGAAATTAGTACCGGTTGTTTAAAAAATGAACTTGCTTAGAATTTTAGGAACAGTGCTAGACTTAGATTTGTAATCATCATTATCATTATCATGGACCTCATTAACAAGGACATTGGAAACCTCCAAATACTCGATCCCACACAGTTTGGTTTCGGCAAGGGGAGGTCATGCCTGTTAAACTTGGTCAGCTTCTTTGAGCCAGACAAAGCCATGGACAAGGGGAAGACTGTGCACACTGCCTACCTTGACCTGGCCAAAGACTTCAATACTATTCCCCACTCAGGTATAACAGATAAACTCTCTCAACTACACATCAATCCATACATTACCAGACGGGTAGAAACTGGCTCACTAATAGAACCCACCTAGTCAAAATAAGGGAAGCCAGCTCAAGCAGTAGACCCGTAATGAGGGGTGTACCCCAGGGATCTGTCTTGGGGCCTCTGTTTGGGATATACTTTCCTAAGATGCAGGTCAAAACCAGTGGGCTATGGCTGACCAAGTCTGCAGATGACTGCAAGCTGGGAGCTGTCATCAATTTCCTCTAGTGATGTGGTCATCCTCCAAGAGGGTCTCACCCAAACAAATGACTGGTGACTTAAACATGGCCTCAAACTGCATGCCAAAAATCATCATCCCCTTTGGGGAGAGTGACATCCATGAGTAAACGAAATAAAGGGCCAGCACCAATGGAGGCTGCCCAAAATAATTTTAATATAAATAAAAAATTAGATACAACTAAGGGGTATAGATTAACCCCAAAGTCAACACAAAAGTGCCATAAGCAAGCACAAAAGTGCCATAAGCAAACCAGTTTCGGCTATACAAGGCTTCTTCAGTGCATGATTCAAACAGTCAAAAACAGGAAACATCAGAAAAAGAAGTTATGTCTTACCATAACGTTCCATCTGAGTTGTTGATCTTCTTCCATTCATCACTGATGGGTACGGTTCCGAACCCTCGGAACTGAGCTGGCCAAATACCAAGCTAGCGTACACCAAACTCTCCAGCCACGCTACTACCCACAATGCCCTTCATCCCATACTTCAGATCGAGTTTGCAGAACATATAGTAGAAACATATATTAGAAACAGAAATAAAGGCAGAGGCCATCTCTACGCAAAAACCCTAACACACCAAAATGACCGGAATATCTGCCAGGAGCCTTTGGCAGGGGAAGATGGGAGGGTGTGATGAATGGAAGAAGATCAACAACTCAGATGGAACGTTATGGTAAGACAAAACTTCTTTATCTGAGGTTGTTAATCTTCTTCCATTCATCACTGATGGGACCGAGTCCCTAGCTACTACAGAATCTGGGTGGCCCTCATGGAAGAACATTCCAGAGTACCATAGAGCCAAAGGCAGATCTTCCCCTGGAGATCAGATCCAATTTGTAATGCTTGACAAAGGTATGGGGTTTAGCCCAAGTGGCGGCTGCACAAATATCATCCATGGAAGCCCCCTAGCATGAAAGGCGACAGAAGCGGCCACAGCTCTAGTGGAATGAGGTTTAATACGGCCAGGAGCTGATTCCTCCTCCAGAGAATAAACAAAGGAGATGCAATCCCTAAGCCATTTAGACAAGGTAACCTTAGACACTGCCGATCCCATTCTAGAGCCCGCAAAGGCAACAAAAAGCTGATCTGACTTACGAAATGACTTTGTCCTGTCCAAATAAAAACATAACTGTCTGTGGACATCCAAGGAATGAAGATAGTATTCCCCTTTGTTGGTATAATTAGGGAAAAACATGAGCAACTCACTGGACTGATTAATAGAGAATTCCAAAACCACCTTGGGTAAGAAAGTGGGATTGGTGCGAAGTGATACTCTGTCCTTATGGAAAATCAAATAAGGACTCTTAATGCAGAATGCTTGCAGCTTTGATACACGTCTGGCTGAAGTAACTGCCACCAGAAACAAGGTCTTCCAGGACAGAAATTTCACATCACAGGTTGCAGCCGGCTCGAAGGGAGGTAGAGCCAAAGTTTGAAGCACCCTAGACAGATTCCATGATTCCACAGGTTGCCTAATGGGAGGTCTAGAATGAAAAATCCCGTTCAAGAAGGTCTTACACAGACGAGAAGATATAATAGGAATTCCGTCTGAACCATCATGGAAATTGGAGATGGCAGCTAGATGCACCCGAATCATGGATGCAGAAGCCCCGTTAAGGAAAAGATCGGTCTGGTATTGAAGAACCGTAGCTACTGGAACATAGACAGGATCTAGAGACAGCTCTTGCGCCCACAAGGAAAAACGTTTCCACTTGTCTTTACAAAGTTTTCTGGTAGAAGGTTTAGGGTCTATATTAGATCAGTGAACACTTAAACAAACGAACGCTGATTGATCGACCTTATTTTAGCAAAAGTTAAAATTATCGAAGCAACAGAAACTCAAATGTTTTCCTAGGGAAAGAATTTGGTTGTCCGTTTCTGTTGCTTTGATATTTTCAGTGCTGTGGTAGAAAGTTACGGGTCGGATTCAGGTAAGTGTGCGATTGTGTGGATGTGAGTGTTAGGGTGGGTTAGGTGAGTTAGGGTTAGGGCTCGGGTTAGGTATGTGTGCGATTGTGTGGACATGAGGGTTAGGGCGGATTTAGGTGAGTTAGAGTTAGGGAGTGGGTGAGATGAGTGTGCGATAGTGACGGACCTTAGGGTTAGGGTTTGGGTTAAGGTAAGTGGATAGTTAGTGGTGTGTGCATAGTTTAGCGTAGGGTTAGGTGTCAGATTTTAGGTGCATGTGTGTGGATTTCTGTTTGTTTGGTCTGCTTGTGTTGTGTGTATGTATTTTGGATCAGCGATTTTTTTCCCTAGGAAAAAAATCGCTAATCTGACAGTTCGAGATTGTAAGCTTTCACTTACATAAGGTCGATCAATCAGCATTCGCTTTTTTAAGCGTTCGCTGATCTAATATAGACCCGAAGGTTTATGGGAAACCAAAATAATATTTCGTACCGGGGAAGAGAGTGATTCAAGCCTGGCTACTAATGGAAGTGGAGCAACCAAGCTATCAGTTTGAGTGTCGTCAGATTTGGAGATGACAACCCATGGGGGTGAGAAATCAGATCCTGACGGAAGTCTAGGATCCAAGGAGGTCGGAGCAGGTGTGGCTGAAGGAAGGGGAACCAAACCTGTCGAGGCCAGAACAGAGCAATGAGAATAATTCTGCTTTTCAACCGAGTAGCTTTCCTTAAGACCAAGGGTATCAAGAGGATGGGAGGATAAGCGTACAGGAGACCCGCAGGCCAATCGTGAGTCAGAGCATCTTTCGGGGACTCCCAGTGTGGAGGAAACAGGGCTAAGTAGTTGCTACACTTCCTATTGGAGGGGGAGGCAAACAGATCGCAGCAAGGCCAGCCCCAGTGGCTAAAATTTCCTCCGCCACTCTCAGGTTGAGAGAGACCACTCGTGAGGAAGCAGGATACATCTGCTCAGCCTGTCCGTAATCACATTGGAACTCCCTGGGATGTGTGTAGCTATCAGGAAACGGTTGGAAGCTATGGCCCACTGCCAAATTCTCATAGCTTCACGGTAAAGGGGGTAAGATCTGGTCCCTCCCTGCTTGTTGATGTACCAGACCACAGACATGTTGTCAGACTGGATAGCAATCGGTCCGAGAGGCAGAAGAGGATGGAGAGCTTGTAACACCAGTAACACAGCTCTGAGCTCTAGAACACTGATATGTAAGTTGACTTCTAGATGAGACCACATGCCTTGAACAGATTTTCCCTGAAAGTGGCCCCCCCACCCTATCAGGGAAGTGTCCGTAGTCACCATGGCGTTGGGCTGAAGAGGTTGAAAGGGGCAACACCAAAGACTTTCTTCCATTCTCATTCACCAGAGGAGATCCTGTTTGTAGAGATCGTTGATGAGGATTAGTGCGCTCAAGGGATGATGATTGTGTATCCATTGAGTTTGAAGAAGCCACTGTAACAGGCGCATATGAAGTCTGGCCAGCGGAACAATGGGAAGGGCTGCCGCCATGGAACCCAGAGCCTGCAGAACTTCCCTTGCAGACACTTTCCTACGGTCGAGTATCACTTGCACTTATGTTCTCAGTCTTAAGAGCCTGTGATGAGGAAGAGATATTAGGCCGAGCTGAGTGTTGAACATAGCCCCTATGAATTCCAGTTGTTGTGAGGGCTGAAGGTTTGATTTTTCCCAGTTGATAGTAATACTCAGAGACTCCACCAGAGACAGAGTGTAGCGAAGGGCCCTGGTCAGTAGATGCTTGGTGGGGGCAGAGAGGAGCCAATCATCCAGATAAGGAAACACCTGGAATCCGTGAAGTCTCAAGTGAGCTGTCACCACTGCTAGACATTTCGTGAACACTCTAGGGGCCATCGAGAGACCGAAAGGCAGGGCTCTGAATTTAAAATGATTGGCTCCCAGCCGGAAGCGCAGAAGTCTCCTGGAGCATTTGTCCATTTTGATGTGGTAATACGCATCCCGGAGATCTAGAGAGCACATCCACACACCCTCACGAAGGAATAGAAGGATGGATTGAATAGTGACCATGCAGAACTTGGTCTGTATGACTGACTCGTTCAAACGACTGAGATCCAGGATGGGCCTCGAGTACCCCGTCTTTTTTGGCACCAAAAAGAGTCTGGAGTAGAACCCTAATCCGCATTGATCTGGGGGGACCTGTTGGATGACTTGCTTTAGAAGAAGCTTCTTGATTTTGGTAGCTGCCGCCTCCCTTTGACTGGGTAGTACATCGGGAAGAGAGAATTGAGGTCTTGGAAAGGATTTGAGGGGAATGTGACAGCGTCTGGTGATAATTCTCTGCACCCATAGATCGTCGGTAATGGAGGACCAGGCTGTTTGATGCAGAGAGAAATGTGCCCCAACTGCTTCCAGAGGAAAGCAATCGGGCAATGCTTCAGGAGCGCTGATAGGGTCTACCGGAGAAAGAATCTCTGGAGCCCTGATTCCGGTAACCCCCTCTGCCCCTAAAGGGGTGTCTTCCACCTTCGGACACCCCTCTGCCTCTGGAGGAGTCCTCGCCATGTGCGTCACAAAAGAAACCATGTGATTTCTTGTGCCACTACTTTCCACTCCTCTGGTTCCTGGAGAAGGAAAGCTGAGGTTTGGAGAAGCGCAGGCCCAAGGCAGACAAGGTCTTTCCATCCTGCACGCACCTGGCCAAAGTATCCTCGACCTTAGAACCAAAGAGTGTGGAGGGCTCAATAGGGGCATTCAAAAAGGAAGACTTGAAGGTATCCGGTAGGTCAGAAATGCGCATCCAGGCATGATGTCGGACAACCACGCCAGCACCTGCTGCTCTAGCTGCTCCTTCGGTTGCGTGGGAGAGTAACCTCATGGAGGAATTCGAAATCGCTTCAAGGGTGGCAAGTGGGAAGCCACTTTGTCATGTGCTCCAACCGACACTTTACCCGCGAGGCTACCAGAGAGTTCGGAAATAAGGTCTCTTGGGAGTCTCGTAAAGTGTGCCAGGAAATTTAGCGAATGCACGGCAAAGGTTGCTGCAGCAAAAACTCGCTTCCCTAACCTGTCCACCACCCTGGACTCCCTGTTGGGTGGATGAACAGCAGGACTCTCTTCTGCCAGGTCCTTTTTTGTGGCCACTGCTACCACCACAGCGTCTACTGGCAAGCCTTTCGACCAATGGGGTTGATCCTCTGGAGGAGAAAGTACCTTGTCTGATCTCCTGGGGATAGCTTCTACTGAAAATGGACTCTTCCACACTCGCTGCACAATGAATTTAACCAACTCATCTGCGGGAGGGGTCACCCAGGAAGTAGTGGGCCGGGAGTAGAAAGCTTGTAGGAATACGGATTCCAATGGGGAAGGGGTGGAAGATTTCCAGTCACCCCGTTGACTCAAAATCTCCAAGATATCCCCAAAGGAAACACCATCAGGGGGTGATCTAGGGGACCCTTCCCCATCATTGTAATTTGTATCCTCGGTAAGGGACTCTTCGGGTGAGGCCATGTGTTTTGTTTTGCACACCCTCTTCAGAGGGGGCTCTTCGGTGGGGAAGTCCGAAGAAGCCTCGGAAAGGGGGGTGCTTTGGATCAGTGGTCCCCTGCTAAGGGCCAGCAATGGCTGAGTTAGGGGGGGAATCAAAGGTGGAGCTAAAGGAGGGGGATTGCTAGCCGCCAGCACCCTTTCCATAATCCGGAAGGCGGGCCCACCTGAAGAGGGATGGGAGCCTGGAACCGAAGAGGACTGAATCAGAACCGGGGTCACACCCCGCTCCGAATGGCCCACCTCCGAGACTGGAGTTTGAGAAGGGTTCGGTGTGGATATACCTCTCAGATCCAACACGGGAACTACAAGGACCATCGGTGCCAGGGCTGAAACAGAGTATTCCACCCCCAAAGCAAGGGGTTGAGTAAGGTGGGATGCTGTCGGAACAGACACCCACCAGGGCTTAAATGCTTCAGGCATCATAGTAGTCGGTGCCGAAGGAAGGGGTTTCATTGAAAGCAATGGGCAAGGGGGCCTTGGAACCAAAGGATCTGCAGCAAGAGAATAAGAAGGAGTCGAAGGAGGAAAAATCCCAACACCTGGAGCGGTACAGGGTCGGGAGATTCCTCTTGCAGTCAGTACCTGATCAACAAGATGAACAATGTCAATTTCGGAAACGGTCCTGGCAGACCTAACTGATATTCCAGAAGGGGATTCAGGCTGGTCCAGAAAGGGACTGTAGGCTTATCTGGCAAATGGGTCCACAGAAGATGAATACCTGGTCCATGGTAAGGAACTCAATGGAGCCGAGGATTCTGATTTGAATTGCGTAAACGGTAAGGTCGGCACCGAGAGGGGGCTCGGAGCCAAAGTCACAATCGGAGTAGTAGTCAAAATCGGATCAGAGGTCATCGGAGCCAGTGTCTGTAAAGGTGAGGTCGGTGCCGAGGTGTCCAGAACCAGACTGGTCAGAACCAAAATAATCAGCGGTTCAGTAGTCGTCGGTGCTGAGCCTGGAACAGACAATTCAGACTTCCCAGAAACTGCATTCGGCGCCAAAATCGGTGGCACCGAAGCAGTGAGCCAATGCTCGGAGGAAGATCTACAGGCCTTAGATCGACGGGTCTTGCCCCTGTCACAGGCCGGTGAAGAGGGGTCTGAGCGGGGACACTTCTTGTCCTTGACTGGAGGGGTTGAGACCGCCGCAGAAATAGCTTCCAAGAAAGGAGAAGAAAGCAATCCTTTCAGAATCAATTTGTTGTGCCGTTCATTCAACGTCCGTTGACTAAAACTCGCACAAATATCACATGGGGAAGTCGCAGAAAGGTGCAAAACACCCAAGCAATAAATGCATTTAAAATGCAAGTCGCTGTTCAGTAATTTACCACTGCACGACGTGCAGTGTTTAAAACCTGAAGTACCCTTTTTCTCTGACATACTAGCACTCACTCAGACAAAAGGAGAGAGGGAGAGAAAGGCAAGACTACCAGCAATGGTATGAAGAATTACCACGAGGGTGGTAAAAAGTAAGGAAAGGCAAGAAAATACCAACAATGGTAAAAAAGGGAATACCTGTGGGTAGAGCTAACATATGTGAAAGACACTAGTAGAAAAATTAGTGGAGAAATACACACTTAATACAAGTCAAAACTACTTAGCTGGAGAGCTCGGTGAAAACGCTGCTATATGGCTGTGCAGCAAACGAGATCTGGGGTATGGGATGAAGGGCATTGTGGGTAGTAGCGTGGCTCGAGTGTTTGTGTATGCTAGCTTGGTATTTGGGCGACTCGGTTCTGAGGGTTCGGAACCGTACCCATCAATGAGGAATGGAAGAAGATTAACAACTTCAGATCATAGATTTATATACCACTTGCCAATTGAATGATTAATCATTAATTAATTCCCATTAAAGGAATATCCAGTAACTTATTACTAGGCAATGCGTTCTTATTATATGCAGTAACTTACTACTTTGCAATGCTTTCTTATTACAAGGAAATTAAAGATGTTCATTCAAACCAGGGCTAAAAAGACCCCCCCCCCCCAATTTGATTATCCATTTCCTTTCTTTGTTATTAAAAATAGTATTCCATCCACTTTTGTGAGATCTATCACCTATAATTCTATCAATAACTGTAAAATTAAATGAGCAGATGGGTGCTTGAGTGTATGTTTGTAAAGTGCACTAGAGAGTTTATGATTCCTAATGTCACTGGTGTGTTCAGAAATTCTAATCTGTAATGGTCTGGATGTTTGGCCTACATAAAAAGCTGAACAATGGCAAGAAGCCAAACAGACCACCCAATCCGAACCACAGTTGGCAAAAAAACCTTATGTCAAAGACTCTGTTGGTGTTGGGACTAGTGAATTCCTTAATTTTAAAGACCCTGACACAGTGTGTACAATGACCACATGACTACGTACCACACAACTTATCACCCATAAGTATATTTTGTGTGTGTCCAACTGTAACCTTGGAAGTATGTTTAAAATGACTCAAAATTGAGGCCAAATTCCTTCCCCGCTTAAAGGAGAAAAAACATCTCTGGCCTATCTTAGATGCTGATTTAGGGTCAGATAGTAAAATATTCCAATGTTTCTTAATAAAGTCCAGAAAGGGTTTTGTATTTCGTCTATATGTAGTGACCAACCTTAGAACATTTTGATCTTGTGATGTCCTATCCTTACTATATATTGCAAAAGATTCTCCCTAAACTGTGTAGAGGCCCAATTACCAGCCATCGCAATATTGCCTGCTTTATAGCTCCTACTGTAGAAACGATTAGCCAAATCAGACTTATATTTAATGAAGGTATCACTATTAGAACAGATGCATTTAATCCTCAAAAATTGGGATTTAGGAATATTACGAACCACATGAGGTGGATGTAGACTACTAGCATGAAGTAGGGAATTGTACTGAGGATATTTCCTATAGATTTGTGTACTTAAGGTATTATCATAATTTCTGGTGAGAGTCACATCCAGAAAAGTGATTTGGTTAAGATCAAAATTTACCTCAAATTCAATTCCCCATTTGTTTTGGTTAAGGTATTCCACAAATTCCAAAAGGTAGGGAACATCTGCCTTCCATACCAGCCAACATGTTTGTCGGAAATCATAATTCTAGAAACTTTTTTCCTTTGGGAGATAATCATCATGTTTGGATTCTAATCATCTCTTTGGAGTAATGGTTTGGGCCTGTATCTTTTTTCCTTGCTGAGTTGGGGGACATTTTTGGCCGGATTATTAACAGATCTACTATCAAAATTTTCTTGGAGAATTGTGATTATGGTCCAGTGTTACTTATGGCAGGCGCCTTGTGATAATTGAACTGGGACATTTTGTGGACTATATTCAGTTAATAACATTTTTTGCAATTGTGGGCAAACCCTCTGGATTATTTCTGGTAGTTCTACTTATGATATATTCAGGGCCTGAATTTTCTTTTTGTTAATTGGGATGGAGATTATTTGGTCGTATATTAGTAACAGATTTCTTTGTCAGAATTTCATCCCTGACATTTAAAATTTGGTCTTGATGTTTTCTATGGATTGAACTTTTTTGTGGGGACTGAGTATAGAATACTTGTGTAACTTTTTGATCAATAATTTTTTTTGTTAATAAGGAATTTATCTGGAATTGTCCTGACTTGTCGGAACATGGGCTACATTCCTGGCTAGGTTTGTAAAGGCCTCAGGGCCAATACCCTAGTAATTTCCTCTGATCCTATGATCCTACCCATATACATATACATAATCATATACCCAGGTCCTTAAATGAATATACAGTTTCAATCACTGTGAGTTGTATTAAATATTAAGCTTTCATTTTAAGTCTTCCAAATTTCAAATTATTAGTTGTTGATGTATTTATCACCATATTATTCTCCTGTGCCTAAATGGTCAACTTATTAAAGTTCTTTTGCAGGCATGCCTTATCTGTAACACATGTAATCAGTTTACCCATTTTCAAGTCATCTGAATACTGACTGTAGAACACCTCAGATGAAAATGATAGATCTGAAAGATACAATCTAAACAAGTAAGGGCCTAGGACACAGCCCTGTGGGACACCCTAACTGTAACCAAGAATTTTACCGATACAATTACTGTATCATATTTGCCATGTCCTATTTGTAAGCCATGCAACTATCCATCTTAGCAAAAGTACATCAATACCTAGTTGTTCTAATTTATTAATCAGTGTTTTGTGTATGACCCTATCAAATGTTTTAGTTAAATCTATATAAATTACATCATAGCACAATGTTTAATTCATAGCTGCTACTTTATATTATTATGGAACATCATGTTACAGGTGGTAATAAATATATTTTCAACTTATGCAAGCTGCTTTATGGTTTCAAGTCCCAACCTTTCCATTTCTGACAATAATTTATCCAGTAAAACCTTCTCCATTCTTTTTCCACAACAAGAAACTAAACTTATGAGTCTGTATGACTCCGAACTTATTTGTCATTCAAAAAGAGATGATAGTTGGCAGTGGTACCAGTGCAGAAAAAATATAATGTTTAATATGTTGTCTTGGAGTTAAAGTCCTACCAGATTTGAGCTTTTCTCGTTTTTCTCCGGCCTAAATAAATAAAATAAAATAATGATTCAGCATGCTGCAGATTATAAAGAAATATCCAATGATGCCATAATGCAGTGGTGGTGCTGCCGTAGCGTTGTCGCCTCACAGTAAGACGTTGGCCTGTTTGATTCTCAGCTAAAGCGTCTTCTGTGTGGAGACATGCATGAATGGGCATACCTTCGTTGAAGGTTGTGAGTCAGGGCTGGCAACTCGGCATGTAAAAATCTATTGCCAATCATTAGCGGACCGGAGTTCCGCTGTGGCGACCCCCTAACCGGGAAAAGCCGAAAGACACAACAACATCCAATTATGCCATAACAAAACTGCGTACAATCTTAAATATACATTTTACAAGCTTCAGGGAAACTTTGATGTTACACCATTTTAAAAGGACATCCTAGGGGAACAAACTTTACACAACTGGAACAATCAGGCCTCGGTAAAGCAATGCTTTAAATACAAAATTAGAAGAATATGCATGGAACAATATGCTTAGACTTAATATAAATCATAATACACCACATATTTTCTCTTTTATCTTTCTAAGACTAAGCCAACAGTGACAACACTCTTCTAGCAGATTGTATAAGCATGGGTGGCTGGATACAAACAACTGCTGGTATTGCTCCAAAACAGAGGTACACACTACTTATGCATGGCATGGGACTGTGCACAGATCAACAATTCAGAAACTACAGAAGCCATTACACAGGCTATTAGAAAACAGCTACCTGACAGTGATGATACATTACTTTATGTTCTAGAGTGGTTACAAACAAAAAGCAGGCCAAAACAAGTTATATTTTACTCACTGCTTTAATTTTCAAAGATCGGAAAATATTCCCTACTGACTAGATGAAGACATTTATTAAATTTTACAAATTATCTGTCTGACCCTGATGGGATTAACAAGGAGGACTGGAGCAATGGCTAGAATGTATTTATACTTGCTACCATATCAGAAAAACATTTATTTTTAATAAGTATAAAACAACAAAAAGCCAGTGAAAACTAAATTTATTCAAAAGGCTTCAAGAAGTCAAAGGTTGCCTCAGTCTTCAGATAAACTGAGTAAGGAATTGGCACTGGTGGAACAGAATAAAGGGAATGAAAGCTTGGACACAGTGAAACTGGAAGGACAGTGGGAGTAGGAATCTAACCAAGGAAAAGGTGGGGCAACTGTTATACGTTCATTTAGAGGTATTTAATGGGAAAAAAGATTTCACCTGCCAATATGTATGGACATGAAATTAATGAGCAATAACGATTTAAACTCGTCAATAGCAATATAAAGGTTTGAACTGTTTTACAGGGAGGGCTACATTGCCTCATTTTTTTATTAATGATATCACAATGTAAGATATAGCTCCATAAGAATTAACTGACCACTGCAGAAGTCAGGAGTAATACTCTGAGATTCCTAATAACTGTACTTAGGAGTGTGTGCTTTTCAACTGTATCACAACCTGCTAATTGTTAGAAAGAAATGGTTTTGTTACGGATAAATGTCTCATATTCTCTGTTTCTTTTTCCCTAAAAATCATCATAATGTGAGATGCAGCTTTTTACAAGAAACTTTAGGGGCTCCTGAAGGAAGGGGTCCTATGATGCATGCTATCTAATAACTATATTTAGACAGCATGTTTTTTCAGTTGTTTCAGCACCAGCTAACTTCCTTTTGTCTTTTAAACATGCCTTTAAATTTAAAAAAGAGAATCTTCTACACTCATCTGCAACAGTTGTGACTGTACAGATTGCACAGGATCTGACATCCTAGGGTGGGCATACTGTCAATAAAATTATGTGAGGGGTTGCTAACTCTTGAATTAGAAAAATGTATTTCTGAATCAATATTTTTAAAAGTTTGTATGAGTGCTGCAAGACTACATATATATTAAATGTTAAGGTCTGAAAAGAACTTAGCCAAATGTTAAAATGTTATACAACTGAATCAGTGTGTTACAAAGCCTGTGTGGAAATGACTAACATGACAAAGGTTTTAGAATGACATTAAGTATGTTGGAAAAGTAAGAATCAAAATGGTCTGATGGCTATGGAAACGAATGAAGTATCTAATGTTGAATCAGATGTTAGCCCAAAATATGAATGATATAATGAAGATGGATGGGAATAAGTAGGTTATTAAAAGTACCACAATAGCAAAATAATGAAAATCACGGTGAAAAAACAGCTGAAGAACTTAGTGTGAATACCAATAGGAAAATGGCTTCTTCTTCCTACTTTATAGGTCTATACGTTTAGAAAAGGTATAAAATGTAAACACATTACTTCTGCTATGAAGGTGGGAGACACAGAATGGAAAGAAAATGATAGAGAGTAAGTAAGAAAGATAAATTTACATGGCTAAATGTGTACTTTTGTAAGCATGTTTTTTGTTTGATCAGTAAATCGGTTGGTGCAAAAACAAAGAGAGAAAACTTGTCCAGCCACAATCAGGTTTTTTTAGGCTTCTTATATCTGAAAGCCAGATATATATATATATATATACATATACATATATACATATATATATATATATATATATATACATATAAATATATATATATATATATATATATATATATATATATATATATATATATATATATATATATATATATATATATATACACATCTGAAAGGGCTAATACAAATGAAGGAAAAGTGCAATTGTATAAGCTGCACACCTATAACAGTGGATGTTCAAATTCTTCACTGCTGCAGCAGCTTATGTGGGTTGCATCCTTCCACAGATACAACACATGGTCAGCTTCCCAAAGTTCTACCTTCTTACCACACAGTCACTCTGGCTGCCTATAGGCCAATCCTTTTTGAAGGGAAGTATAAAAGAAATTAGACTAACAATCTTCAGGACTTTTTTGCCCCAAAAGTGAAGAAAGGGGAGTTAATCCTGAAAGAATCAAAACCACTGCAACTAACAAAAGACTAACCACAACAACAATAACAATAAATGTTGTAACCCACAGCAACTAAGTACGGGGGGGGTGGCTACTGCAGCAGTGAAGAATTCTAACATTTACTGATATGGATAAGTGCAACTTACACAACTGTACTATGTTCATCACTCATAGTAGCTTATTGGTAGACTTCCAAAGCTTACCCGACCTGGAAGATGAAATGTTAAGGGACCAAGAGCCCCTGGAGAATGGTCCTTGCAAAGCTTGCTCTAGACCTAGATAAGGAATCCAGTTTGCAGTACTTCATAAATGTATGGATGGATGACCAAATATCTATCCCTAGAACGCTTCTAGCTTCTGCCCCTTTCCAATATGCCATTGAAGAAGCTAAGGCCCTTGTAGAATGGGCCCTAACTCTGCCTGAAACAGTTTCACCATGGTGGGGGTAGCAAATTACAATAGCAAATGGCCATCATCTAGAAATAGTCTGTTTAGACACAGGTTAACCTTTCTTAGTCCTTGTATAAGAAATAAATAGTTGGTCAGCTTTCCTGGAGGACTTGGTTCTATCAAGATAATACCACAGTTGCCTGTGCACATCCAAGGTATGAAGAATATGTTTCCCTTTGCTTTCTGGCCCTGGATAAAAAAACTGGGAGAATGATGGCTTGATTCAAAGTGAACTCTGAGACAACCTTAGGCATGAATATGGTGTAAGTCCACAGAGTGACCATATCTCTATGGAAAACCAGATAGAATTTCCCCACCATGACAGCTTGCAACTCATATACTTAACTTGCAGATCTCAGAGTAACAAGTAGAACAGTTTTCAAAGCAATAAACTTCATCTTAGCCAAAGAGGCAGGTTCAAAAAGTGGCAAAGTCAGTTTCTCCAGAACAAAACTGCGTTCCCAGGATGGAGATATGTTTGTGAGAGGGTCTCATATTAAAAAAGAAGTTATGTACTCACCATAATGTTCCATGTTTGTTGTCCATCTTGCCATTCATTCTTACTTGGATGGGTTCGGAGCCGATCCTCAGCTCCAACTCGGCAGAATACACAGCTGGTAGTCTCAAACTTGGCTCATGACAAGGTAGGTATCCCATGATGCAGTGGTGCAACTCTCCAGATCTTGTTTGCTGCTAACATACTAATGAGTAATATTAAGAAGTTATGTTCTTACCATAACGTTCCATGTTAGTTGTCTTCTTCTCGCCTTCTTTCTTGCTGGATGGGTTCGGAGCCGATCCTCGGCTCTGACTTGGCCTATACTATAGCTCGAGAGCTATTTTTACCAGCTCGAGGCAGCCCTATAACCCACAATACCATGCGCTAACTCCCCAGATCTCATTTGGAAGCTAAGACATAGTATAAATATAATATCATAATCCTCATTTGCAAGTACGGGCTCCCTGCTAGTAACACTAAGGATACAAGGAAACCGTAACATGTTGTATCTCCAGAAATGGAAGGACTCAGAGACCTCAAGTCTATCCAGGCTAGGGGGCAGGAGGGAGGGACACAAGAAAGAAGGCGAGAAGAAGACAACTAACATGGAAAGTTATGGTAAGAACATAACTTCTTAATGTTAAGTTGTCATTCTCGCCTTCATTCTTGCTGGATGGGACAGCGCCCCTAGCATCTTAGTCCTGGGTGGCTCAATGGAACAGACTCCTGAGTACAGTGGAACCAAAGTCAGCTCTATTTCTGGAGGCTATATCAAGTTTGTAATGGGCAATAAAGGTATGTTTGGAAGCCCATGTAGCTGCTGCACATATGGTATCTAGTGGTAACCTTGCTTGAAATGCCGTTGATGTTGATAGTGCCCTGGTTGAATGAGCCTTAGGCCTAGACGGAAGTTGCCTGTGTCTCAACTCATAGACAGAAGTAATAATAGATGTCAACCATCTGGAAAGAGTAACCTTCGATACCGGAAGCCCTTTCTTTCCTGAAGCATAAGAGAGAAAGAGCTGGTCTGACTTTCTGAGTTGTTTTGTCCTGTCTAGATAATACCGTAATTGGCGATGAACATCTAATGAATGTAATTTCTGTTCAGCCCTGTTGGCATAGTTTGGGAAGAAGACAGGCAAGTCAATGGAGTGGTTTAGATTTGCTTCCGAGGACACTTTCGGTAGGAAGGAAGGGTTTGTTCTGAGAGTTACCCTGTCTTTGTGAAAGACCAAATAAGGGGGATAGACAGACAAGGCTTGAAGTTCCGATACCCTTCTGGCAGATGTTATGGCTACTATAAACAGAGTTTTCCAAGAAAGAAGCTTGAGGGAGCAAGAAGCTGCAGGTTCAAAAGGAGGCAGAATCAATGAGGTTAAAACTAAATTCAAATCCCATTGTGGAGGTGGATCTTTAACTGGGGGTCTAAGCAAAAAGACGCCCTTGAGGAAGGCTTTACAGAGTTTGTGGGACATAATATTTGCTTCTGACAGCCCAACATGAAAATTAGCAATGGCCGCTAATTGTACCCTGATAGTGGCCGACGACCCTGAATGAAAAAGCTCTGCCAGAAAGTCTAGAACCTTATGAATGGGTGCATGGAAAGGATCTAAGGACCTAGTTTGTGCCCAGTGCGAAAAACGCTTCCATTTACTCGCATACGTCTTCCTAGTATTGGACTTATGTGAAGCCAGAATGATATCACGAACAGGAGGAGAAATAAGGGGAAGCCTGGCTATGGCTGGAAGTGGAGCAACCAAGCTGTGAGGTTGAGGGAATGAAGAGACTGATGCAGCTTGCCCGTGAGATGGGTCAACAGATCCGGAAGGGGTTCCAGATGCCAAGGCTGTTCCAGTAGGTAACTGTGCAGGAACGGAAACCATACTTGTTGAGGCCAAAACAGGGCAATGAGGATCATTTTGGATCTCAATGCGGTTGCTTTCTGAATTCATTGCGGGATCAATGGTAAGGGAGGAAAGGCATATAGAAGACCCCGGGGCCAATCGTGAACAAGAGCGTCTCTGGGGGGATGGCCTGGTAGAGGAAAGAGTGTGAAGAAGTCAAGGCACTTGCTGCTTTGAGGAGTTGCGAAAAGATCGCAGCAAGGCTGGCCCCACTTCTGAAATATTCTGTCTGCTACCGCTTGATTTAGCGACCACTCGTGAGGCATGAGGATATTTCTGCTCAATCTGTCCGCTATAACGTTGGACTTCCCGGGGATGTGCGTTGCTATCAGAAACCGTTGAGAGGAAATCGCCCATTGCCAAAGTCTGAGTGCTTCTCGACATAGGGGGTAGGGACTTTGTTCCGCCCTGCTTGTTTATGTACCACACCACAGACATATTGTCCATTTGAATTGCTATAGTCCCTGTGGGAAGAGAGCTCTTAAGGGCTTGCAACGTCAAAAGCACTGCCCTCATCTCCAGGACATTTATGTGCAGGTGGCGTTCTGACTGTTGCCATGTGCCCTGGACCGTCCTGCCCTGATAATGCCCCCCCACCCGATCAGGGAGGCATCCGTTGTCACTGTGGCAACTGGGGGGGGGGACAAAGGGTCTGCCCTGAAAACGCTGAGGGGAAACCATCCACCAGGAGAGATGATTCTTGCAAGATGGGGTTATCAAAATGTTGTGAGTCACTGGTAGCTGTTGAAAGGACCACTGAGAAAACAGCATCCACTGAAGGAGCCTAATGTGGAAGCGGGCTAATGAGAGTAGAAGAATCGCCGCTGCCATGAGGCCTAACGCTTTCAATACTAGCTTGACTTGAACTCTGTTGGGCTGAAACAGGGACTGAACATTCCGCCTTATGTCTGTCACTCTCTTCTAAGGTGGTAATGTTGCAGACATTTCTGTGGTGTTTAATACGGCGCCTATAAAGTTTATACATTGACAAGGTGACAAGGAGGACTTTGCAAAATTTATAGAAATACCTAGACTGTTGCAAATTTGAATAGTGTAATCCCTGGCCATTATAAGATGCTGCTTGGTGGTAGCGGAAATGAGCCAGTCGTCTAGATATGGAAACACCTGGAATCCTTTTTGTCTCAGGTGAGCCATGACCACTGCCAAGCATTTGGTGAACACCAGGGGGGCTGTGGTGAGACCAAAGGGAAGGGTTCTGAATTGATAATGACTGGCTCCCAGCCAGAAGCTGAGAAACCTCCTGGAGCGCCTGTGTATCTTTATATGATAGTACACGTCCTGGAGGTCTAAGGAGCAAATCCAGTTGTCTCTGCCCAAAAAGGGTAGAATGGACTGCAGTGTTACCATCCGAAATTTTGTCTTTTGTACAGAGTTGTTCAATCTGCTGAGGTCCAAAATGGGTCTCCAGTCTCCAGTCTTTTTTGGTACCAAAAATAATCTGGAGTAGATTCCGGATCCTAGCTGATCTGCTGGGACTGCCTGGATGACTCTTTTTTCTAACAGCTTTTTTATTTCTAGCTGAGCCTGACCCCTTTGTGCGGGTGGTACATCTGGTAGGGGTCTTGGCAGTTGTACCGGAGGGGAAGTGAAGGGAATTTTTTAACCCTCGGATATGATCTTCTGTACCCATGTGTCTTGGGAGAGGGATTGCCAGGCTTCCGGGTACAGAGATAATCTTCCCCCGACTGCCTCCAAAGGCGGACAGTCGGGCAGCTTCTCAGGGATGCTGAAAGGGTTGGTCAGGGAAAGATTCCCTGGAACCCTGGTTCTGTGGACCCCCTCTGCCCCTGGGGCGGCATCTGTTATTATTCCCCCTCTGCCTCTAGGGGAAATTCACCACATGCGGCAGGCGCGACTCCCTGTGGTTTGCGGAACCACATCTTTCCACCCCTCTGTCCCTTAGGATAAGGTCTAGAAGGTGTGGAAAAATGGACTCCTATGGCAGAGAGAGTCTTACCATCTTGCTCGCATCTGGTGAGGGTATTCTTCACCTGAGGTCCAAACAATTCTGAACCATCAAAGGGGGTGTTGGTGAAGGACGCCTTGAAGGGATCGGCAAAGTTACAGAGTCACATCCAAGCGTGACGTCTCAATGCAAAACCTGTGCCAGCGGCCCTACTCGCTCCATCGGCTGCGTAAGAGATAAGCCGCATGGAGGAGTTAACAATGGAGTTCAGGGTGGCCAGCTGGGAGTTTATCTTGTCCTGATACCCCGCAGCAGAAGGATCCTGTACCGTTTCACCCAGCTCTTTGAGCAAGTCTCTCTGAAGGTGGGTGAAATGACATAAATAGTTCAGCGATCGCATAGTAAAGGTCGCTGAAGCAAATGTCCGCCTGCCGTACCTGTCCATGGTCCTGGACTCTTTGTTAAGAGGATGAACAGGTACAGAAGGATCAGCCAATTCCTTCTTAGTGGCTACTGCTACCACCATAGCATCAACTGAAACGCCTTTGGTGAGAAAGGATTTGTCCTCTGGTGCAGAAATACATTTAGAAGGCCTCCTAGGGGTAGGTTCCCTTGAATAAGGAGCTGCCCACGCCTTTCTAGCCACTACCTCCATTAGTGGGTCGAAAGGGGGAGACACCCAGGAGGTGGAAAGGCGAGATCCAAAAGCGTCAAGGTAAACCGACTCGTCCTCGGAAAGTTTGAGAGTGGACCAATTTCCCCTCTGTTTTAGAATCTCTAGGATGTCTGAAAAAGAGACATCCTCAGAGGGGGATCTGGGGGAACCCTCCGACTCATCCAAGTCAGTGTCCGACGTGACAGACTCGGGGGAGTCTATGTGCTTCCTCTTGCACTTTCTTTTCCTAGGGGGTTCCCCTGAAACTTCAGGGGAGCCCTCGGAAGAGGAGGAGACACCCAAGGTGGGTACCCTATGCTTTGGATCACTGCTGTCAGATGTAGGAGGATGGCCAGAGACCGTAACAGGCACTGTAGAGGGAGGAGCTGCAGAACTTAACCTTGGAGTGGACACTGGGTCCAGCACGCTCCTCATCACCTCAAAGGCTCCCCTATCAGATACCAAAGGTAGTCCCGGCTCCGAAGAGACCGGAACCGCCCCCGGCACCGACAGAGAAGGCTCCGAGAATGATGTTGGGGCCGAACTAACCAGAGCCGAAGCTCCGAGGGGGAGAGTGGGGTCGGACAAGGGTCCGATGCCAATCACCCCCTCGGAGCCGACAATGGAGTCCCGGCGCCCGGACCTCACCACGGATGGAACCAATGAAGAGGTCGGAGCCAACGACACCGGAGCCGAAGGTGGGAGTATCGGCTCGACGTGGGTAAGGTTATGGTTCCGACAAACTCCGGCTCCGAACTCGAGAGGTGAGTCGGAGGAGGAATCAATAGCGGTACCGAAGGAGCCACAGTCTGGTGAGATGGGCTCTGGAGCATTTGGGCTAGTGCCTGAGATTTTATGAGCCTACTGACCACCCTCTCAATGTTGTGGTCAGAGAGCCTGGATGACCTAGATGAGTGAGTCCTATGACTCCGCTCCGATAGGAGAGGGGATCTCGGAGCCGATTGGACGGAATCTAGCGAGGGGGATCTAGAGTGCTTGCATGCTGGGGTCGGCTCAGATGCTGGTTTCGGAGCGGATACCACTTTGCCCGCCTTGGATCCGGATGTAATCGATGTCGGAGCCATCTCGATAACGCCAGCCCTCAACTCAGAAGCTGGAGCCGAGGGTTTGGTGGTTTTTGAAGACTTCCCCGAGCCAGACTTGGACGGGGAGTCATCGAGCTTTAACAAGCCCCTTAGGATGAGCTTATTACGCCTCTCCTGCAGGACTCTTGAACTAAACCCGTGACAGACGGAACAAGAGTCCTGCAGGTGTAAAGGCCCCAAGCAATAGACACAAGAAGTGTGACCGTCTGTCAGAGACATTTTCTGACAGCACGAGTCACACTTCTTGAATCCCGAGACCTTAGTGTCTTTGGACATAGTCCTAACCACAGTGAACACAGTCAGTCCACACACACACACTCAACTTAAAATTAGAAAAGTTAAGGGAACTGACTAAACCCACACACACACAGACACTGTAAGGGGTGGGGAAACTAAGGTAAAGCCCGTAGGCCCAAAGATAAAAATTAACTAAAGAAGGGAAGAAGGGCTACAAAAAGGGTTGTATGAATAAGGCAATTAGTAGGGATCTAAACAAGGGTAACTAACTGGAAAAACTACCTGAAAATTTAGTTTAATAGAATAAATCTCTTTACTGACCTGAGCTGGTAAAAAAAGACAGCCTCGCAGCAAAGTGAAAAACGAGATCTGGGGAGTTAGCACATGGCATTGTGGGTTATAGGGCTGCCTCGAGCCGGTAAAAATAGCTCTCGACCTATAGTATAGGCCGAATCCATCCAGCAAGAATGAAATCGAGAATGACAACTAAACATATATATATATATATATATATATATATATATATATATATGTGTGTGTGTGTGTATGTGTGCGTGTATATTACACCATGTCAAGGAGAAACAAACAGAGTCAAGGAGCTCATGTAAAGAGGAAAGATCACCACCAGGTCCTCCAGGAGTCCTTGGATGGGGGAAGGAGAGAGGGGTCGTAAGAATGAATGGCAAGATGGACAAGAAACATGGAACGTTATGGTGAGTACATAACTTCTTTATGTTATGTTGTCCTATCTCGCCTTCATTCTTACTTGGATGGGACAGCGTTTCTAGCACCTTTTTCCCGGGTGGCTCAGTACACATTTAAGCAAAGTGGAACCAAAGGAGGCCCTGTCCCCTGGAGGCCAATTCCACTTTTTAATTATTGCTAAACATATGAGGATTGCCCCATGTAGCTGCAGCACAAATACTGTCCATAGACATTCTGGCCTGAAAAGCAGAGGTTGTCGCTAATGCTCTGGTTGAGTGACCTCTAATTCTGAATGGTAACTTTTTATTATTGGAGGTATAGATAAAGGTGATACAACTTGACAGCCAATTTGAAAGGGTGACTTTAGATACTGGCATACCCTTTTTTGCCAAAGAGAAGGAGATGAATAGTTGATCAGATCTACTGAAATCTTTAGTTCTATGCAAATAGAATCTGAGCTGTCTATGCACGTCCAATTGATGGAGTTTATACTCTGCCTTATTGCTATGGTCGGGTAAAAACACCAGGAGTTCAATGGATTGATTGATATTAGATTGAAAGCAAACCTTAGGTATAAAGGATGGATTAGTTCATAACTATACCTTAACCTTATAAAAGATCATATATGGAGGTCTGATTGACAGTGCTTGCAACTCTGAGACTCTTCTGGCAGATGTTACAGCTACTAGAAAAATGGTCTTTCAGGAAAACATTTGAGGTCACAAGATGAAGAAGGCTCAAATGGTGGCAATGTCAGTTGAGATAGCACAACATTTAAATCCCAAGGAGAAAGTGGTTCCTTAAAAGGAGGTCTCAATAAGGAAGTGCCTTTTAAAAATGGTTTAAACAATCTGTGTGACATTACGTTAGGAGAATGGTCACCAATGTGGAAATTCAAAATTGCAACTAGCTGGACTGTAATAGTTGCTGCAGTTGAGCCTTGCTGGAAGAGTTCCACCAGGAATTCTAGAATGGACTGAATAGATGCAGAAAAAGGGTCAATGTTTCTATTTTGCGCCCAGTGAGAAAATCTTTCCCACTTGCTTGTATATAGTCTTTTAGTAGAAACTTTATGAGAAGACATCAGTATGTGTTTGACTGCTGGAGTGAAGTTTTGAAGCCTGACTAAATTGGGAAGTGGCGCCATGCTGTCAAGTTGAAGGTGTGGGGAGAAGGCTGAAGTGCTCCTGACATATGTGTCAGAAGAAGGTCTGGAACTGGGTCCAGATCCCACGGCTTCTCCTGAAGATGAGGTCAGAGGAAGGGGAATCAAATCTACCGAGGCCATTATGGGGCAATGAGAATCATCCTGCTTCCCAAGGATTTTGCTTTCTGGATGACTTTGGGTATGAGGGGAAATGGGGGAAAGGCAAAAAGAAGTCCTGAGGGCCAATCATGTACAAGTGCGTCTCTTGGTGTCTTCCCCAGTGGGGAAATTAGGGCAAAGTAACTGCTGCACTTGGCATTCATGGGAGTGGCAAAAAGATCGCAGCAATGTTGACCCCATTTTCGGAAAATCTCTTCCATTATGTTCTGGTTCAGGGACCACTCGTGAGGCATTAATATTGCCCTGCTGTTTGAGCTATCAAGTTGGATTTCCCCACGATGTGCATTGCTACTAGAAAGCACTGGGAAGAAATTGAATTGCCTATTGCCAATCTCTCAGAGCCTCATGACAAAGTGTGTATGATCTGGTACCGCCTTGTTTGCTTATGTACCAAACCACCGACATATTGTCTGACTGTATTGCAATCGTCCCCAGTGGAAGAGAGTCGTGGAGTGCTTGCAACGCCAGAAACACTGCTTTCATCTCTAGAACACTGATATGCAAGTGGGCCTCATGGTCTTGCCATACACCTTGGACCATCCATCCCAGATAATGTCCTCCCACCCTATCTGGGAAGCATCCATGGTCCATGTAGCAACAGGCTGCTGTGGAATAAAGGGTCTCCCGATAGTCACATGGTTGGACTGAATCCACCACCGTAGGTCCTTTTTGCATGACTCCGTTATTTTGATCAGGTGGGACATAAGAACTTCTTGAAGCGACCATTGGGAGAACAGGAGTCATTCATAGGTTCATAGGTTAGTACTAGGCTATCAGCCCTGGGGCCTATACAGGGCTAGACATAACAATTCCTTGGCTATTTCTTCCCACACTATTTACTTCCCTGGACCCCTGTCTAGCAGGGCAACTGATGTGATCCCCGGGGTGAATTTCCTTTTTCCCATCCAATCATCAAGGTTCCTTTTGAAGAGGGCCAAAGAGGCACTCTGACATGTATGGGCAATCTATTCCAGAGTCTGGGGAGTCTCTGGGTCAGGAACCTATCCCTCCAGCATGTTTTGTTTATTGTGATGGCAAGGTTTAGATCCCTGGAGCGTGTGGCTCTGAGGGATTAGGATTTCTTTAAGTGTAGCATGTCCAACAGCTCTGGGTTTGATATGGCCTTGTATGTTAAGCAGAGATCGCCTCTGAATAGACGATATGTGACAGAGTATAGCTGGAGGTTTTTAAGGCAGTCAGCGTAGGGCATCTGCTTTAGGCCTGTGATTCTTTTAGTGAGGTATTTCTGCGGCCTTTCCATTTGTTGTAGATGTCTTGAGAGGTATATACCAAACGGGGTGTTGTAATCTATAATGGGTCTAATGAGGGATGAGCACAGTGGAACAATGACCTCATTTTTTCTGGATGAAAAGCCCTTAGTGATGAGGTGTGCCACATAGCAGGATTTCCTGACTATTGTGGCGATGTGGTTATTGAAGGTGAGACCACTGTCCACCTGTGTCCTAAAGTCTCTTATCACACTTTCGGTGTTTAGTGTACTGCCACCTATATGGTAATTCACGGGTACATGTTTTTTCCCAAAGGGGATAACTATACATTTCTTGGCATTGAGCTTGAGCCTATGGCTCTGGCACCAAGCATCTGTTTCTGTAAGGCCCTTTGTAGAGTATCCACATCATTTGGGGATTCAGTAATGGCTCCCAGTTTGCAGTCATCTGCAAACCTTGTTAGCCAGAGTCCCTTAGTGTTGGCCTGTACTTCAGAGAAGTAGGTGCCAAACAAGAGAGCGCCCAGGACTGAACCCTGAGGTACTCCACTTGTCACTTGTCTAGAGTTGGATTTGGAGTCCGCTACTTTTACAGTGTGGGTTCTATCAGTAAGCCAGTTAGCAACCCATTGGGTGATGTAGGGATTAATGCCCAGCTTAGTAAGTTTATCTATGATTCCAGAGTGGGGGATGGTGTCAAAGACCTTGGCAATGTCTAGATAGGCTGTGTGGACCACCTTACCCTTGTCCATGGCTCTGGAGACTGATTCAAAGAAGTCAATCAGGTTCAGGAGACAAGATCGGCCCTTCACGAACCCAAACTGGGTGGGGTCCAGTGTTTAAAGGTTGTCAATGTCTTTGTTTATAAGTTCGATGATAATACGCTCCATGGCCTTGCAGATAAGGCTCGTCAGACTGATGGGACGGTAGTTTCTGGGATCCAAGGTGGATTCCCCCTTGTGGAGTGAGATAACTGTAGCTCTGCGCCACTCAGTGGGCACGAAACCTGAGGTGAGGCTATGATTAAACATGACACTTAGGTGAGGTGCCAGTTCATATTGTAGTTCATGTAGAACACAGCCTGGGATGTCATCTGGTCCCATGGATGCTGTATTCTTAGCTTTGGAGAGTGCATTTTTTACCTGTGTGGCCGTTATTACTGGAATTTGGCAATCTTCTGGTATTGAGATGGGCCATTTAGGGGGTGAGAGGGGGGTGAAGTTGGCACTGAATAGATCTGCCAGGATATTGGCAATATCCTTGGTATCAGTATATTTAATGCCATTCTGTTTTAGCTCAGAGCATATCTGAGCATTGCCATTTAGATTCTTGACATAGTTATAGAATGCCTTGTGGTTGTCTTTGGAATATTTGGCAATTTTATTTTCGTAACTAGCCTTGGAGGATTTTATGAGGGATCTCAGTTTCTTACTGAGGATTATTGAAGGATTCTTATTGAAGGATTCTCATATGCATCCTGGTGAGAGAAACTAGTGTTATGGTTGAAGCCACTGTCCCTAGAAGTTTTAGAACTACCTTTACCTTTACCTTTGGAAGAAAGTGAAGTATTTACTGTCTGAGGGCTGAAATTCTGTCGGCCGGAAGATGTGCCATCATGGAAACAGTGTCTAGGTTTGTATCTATGAAGGTAATATGTTGATAGGGCAACAGGGCAAATTTTTGTAAACTGACTTTTATAACTAACTGAGCTCAGATTTCCAATGTCACATCCCTGGCCTGTTGCAGAAGATGCTTGGTGGTTGCAGTTAGGAGCCAGACATCCAGATACAGAAACACTTGGAATCCAAGATGTTTCAAGTGAGCTGTTACTACTGCCATACATTTGGTAAACACTCTGGGGGCTGTATTGAGACCAAAGGGCAGAGCTCGGAACTGATAATGACTAGCTCCCATCCGGAAGCGCAAGTGATTCTGTGATGTTTGTCCATTTTTTATGTGGTAGTACGCATCTTGGAGGTCTATTGAGCACATCCAATCATCTTTCCCTAAGAAGGGAAGTACTGACTGCAGTGTCACCATTCAGAACTTTGACTTTTTGATAGATTCATTTAACTTGCTGAAATCTAATATGGGTTTCCAGTCCCCTGTTCTTTTTGGCACCAAAAAGAATATTGAGTAAGTTCCGAATCCTGTTTGGTCTGCAAGGACATCTTGGATGACTCTTTTGTCCAGCAAATTTGGATTTCTATAGTTGCTTTCTCTCTTAGATTTGGTGGAACACCCGGGAGTGTTCTTATTTGTGGGACAGGGTGCAAAAGGGAATGGAATATCCTCTGGATATTATGCTTTGTACCCACTTGTCTTTTGTGATACTTTGCCAGGCTTTGGGGTACAAAGACAAATGTCCCATGACTGCCTCCAGAGTAGAGCAGGCGGGCCTCCTTTCAGGAGTGCTGATAGGGATATCCGCGAAAGGAATCATGGTTACCCTGATTTTGCAGACCACCCTCTGCCTCTAGGATGACATCTACCATTGTTGCCTCCCCCTCTGCCCCTGGGGAAGGATTCACCTCATGCGTCTTGGAAAGCTCCCTGGGATCTTTTGAACCACAATTTTCCATTCTTCTGATCTTTAGGGTAAGGTCTTGAAGGTACAGAAAAATGTACTCCAGTGGCAGAGAGAGTTTTCCCTTCCTGTTCGCATCTGGTGAGTGTGTCTTTTACTTTGGATCCAAAACATGAGGAACCATCAAAAGGGACATTAGTAAAGGTAGACTTAAAAGGTTTCGCAAAATTACACAAGTGCATCCAGGAGTGTCTCCTCAAGGAAACTCCTGAACCTGCTGCCCTGCCCGCTCCACCCACTGCACAAGATATCAGTCTCATGGAGGAGCTGACAATAGAATTTAAGGTGGATAGCTGGAGGAGACTTTCTCAGCCACCCCACAGCTAATGAACATTGTAGAGCATCTCCTAGCTCTTTCAGGAGATCTCTTTGCAGCCTTGCAAAGTGTGTGAGGTAGTTTAGAGATCGGAGTGTAAAAGTTGCTGATGAAAAGACACGCTTCCCGTATCTATCCATCATTCGAGAATCTTTGTTTAGAGGATGAACAGATGAAGAGTTCCTTCTTAGTGGCTGCTGCCAGCACTACAGCATCTACAGGTACACCTTTTGTGAGAAAAATCTTTTCGAGTAGGGGCTTACAAAAACTTGTTTGGCCTCTGAGGGACTGGTTCCATAGTGTTAGGTGATTCTCACACCTTTCATCTGACCAAGTCCATCAGTTCATCAAAAGGCGGAGACACCCAGGAGGCTGAAGGATGAGATCCAAAGGCCTTCAGGTACATCGAGTCCGCATCAGAAGGGGTGATGGTTTTCCATCTGCCTCTCTGTTTTAGGATCTCCAAGATATCTGCAAATGAGATATCATCAGAGGACAACCGTGGGGACCCTTCTGACTCCTGGAGGTCATTGTCTGAGGTGACAGACTCAGAGGAGTCTATATGCTTCCTCTTGCATGTTCTCTTTCAAGGGGGCTCCTCAGAAGGGTATTCTGGAGAGGCCTCTGAAGAGAGGGGTTCGCCCAATGGGGGCTCCTGAGGCTCTGAATCACTGCTGTCCTGTGACTAGGGTGGTGCTGAGACAGTAACCCATGCCTTGGGGGGACAAATGCTGGTATCCCTATGTAAAGCTGTACAGAGGGACAGCACACTCATCAGCATGGAAGCAGATCCCACTAGTTCCAAGGATATCTCAGGCTCTGAGGAGACAGAGGACACTCCCGGCACCAGAGAGACCGGCTCCGAGGCTGATGTAGGAGAGCTCTCCTGAGCCAAAGCACCGAGTGGTAGGCTCAGGACCAAAGAAGTTCGGGTCTGAGCATCCCCCCTGGGGCCAACTGGAGAACCCTGGCTCCCAGACACTGACGGCACTGAGGGTGTCAGAGCAGATATCGGTTCAGTAATCTCCGGAGGGAGTCCCGGAACCAACAGTTCTACAGGAAGTGGTACCAGGCACTGCGGCTCCGAAGATCCAGCTTGGCTCAGAGGAGGAACAACAGTGGATGCAAGAGTCTTGGAAGGCTCCGAGACCTGATGGGTTGGAGCCGAGAATAATTTAGCTAGCACCGGCAACTTCAAGAGTCTGCGCACCACCCACTCCACGTCATCATCACACAGGCTCCTAGTGGACCTGGAGGACAGAGAAGGTGAACGAGATTTCTCCAAAATGGGAGATCTCAAGGTAGGGGAGACAGGTGGAATACCAATGGACTGGCTCTGAGACATGGTATCTTGCGACTCCAAAGACCTTGAAGCCGAAGAACCACGCTTGTCAATAATGGTGACCTCCATCAGTTCCGAGGCCTGTGGAGCTGATGAGGTAGATGGCTTAGAAATTTTTGACAATTTTTCTGGGGGCTCAAACTGAGCTGAAAAGACAGGAGATGGCCTTTTAGATGGTGTGTCCCGCTTAGAAGAACAAGAGGATGAAGAAGAAGGACTACTCTGCACAGCTTCCTCAAAGGTTGGTTTCAAGAGCCCCTTAACAATCAATTTGTTTCTCCCCTCCTGTAACACACGTGCACTAAAGGAGTGGCAGAAAGTGCAATTCTCCTGTAGATGTATAGCCCCTAGACAATATACACAAATTACATGTCCGTCTGTAATTGACATTTTCTGGGCACATTTCTGACATTTTTAAAGCCCAAAGGTGTATGCTCTTTCTCTTGGTGTCTTTAGAAAGAAGAAGGTCCCAAAAGGATTGTAAAATAGCAAATAAACTCAGTACACTGCTAGATATATAAACACACACTAACCTAACAAACACTGCACATCTACGAAATATAATTAGAAATATAATTAGAAATTAACTTGCTCTGACTCAAAACGACCACCAGGACCTCTAACTTAAACGGACCTAGATACAAAAGATAAAACACACTAACACTAACACTAACACTACAAGCCCGCTAACTAAAATGGGCAATTAGCTCTCTAATTTAAATGAGCTAAGTAACAAACTAGCTAACTACAAGTGGTGACAAAAAAGAACACACAACACTACAGGCATCCTAATAAGGCACCACTACAGTAATTAACTACGGGATACAAATGCAAACCTACGAAAAAAACAACGGCCAAACAGCACACAACAGCAGAAAGGAAGATAAACTAAGCTACATGCTAAATCTAACTATCTAAGCACACAAAACACTAACTAATGCATGAATCCTAAAAGTTTAAGCTAGTAAAATGTAAAAGAGAAAAAACTTAGCCACGGCCAAGAAGAGCACATCCAACCTTGTAAAGCGGCAAACGAGATCTGGAGAGTTGCACCACTGCATCACGTGATACCTACCTTACCACGAGTCAAGTTTGAGACTTCCTGCTGTGTATTTGGCTGAGTGGGAGCCGAGGATTGGTTCTGAACCCATTCAAGTAAGAATGAAGGTGAGATAGGACAACATAACATCATCTCTTCTGTAAACTGTTTGACAACAAAGAGAAGAAATGAGGGGATACATGGGCAGACAAGCTGAAATGGCTACTAGCTGCACTCTGATAGATGCCTATGAAAGGCCAGATGAAAGTAACTCACAGATATTTACGCATCAGTGGTACAAATTCCTGATGGGTTCATAGGTTCATACTAGGCTATCTGCCCTAGGGCATTTATAAGCCTAGCCAGAGTATGTCTGGCTTTCGCCACCCATTTTAAATTAATTTTGCTATGCCCTTTTTCGAGGTTAGTATACTGTGCCTCTGTCTAACAGTGACACAGAAGTGACACCCGGGGTAAACCTACGATCTCCCATCCACTCATCAAGATTCCTCTTGAGGAGAGTCAATGAGGGACTCTGCCTAACCTGGACTGGGATTTTATTCCAGAGTGAAGGGAGCCTCTGGGTTATGAATCTGTCCCTCCAGCATGTCCTATTTATTTCAGTGCTGAGGTTCAAGTCTCTCGAGCATGTAGCTCGATGGGATTTGGATTTTTTTAGGTGCAGCATGTCCCTTAATTCCAGGTTGGACATGGCTTTATACATCAGGCACAGGTCGCCTCTGAGCAGGCGGTATGCCACTGAGTAGAGCTGGAGTTTCTTTAACCGGGCAGCATATGGTATCTGTTTGAGCCCTTTGATCCTCCTGGTGAGGTACTTTTGGGGTCTTTCCAGTTGCTGCAGGTGTTTGGTAAGGTACATCCCAAAAGGGGCATTGTACTCGATTATGGGCCTGATGAGGGATGAGTAAAGAGGCACGATGACCTCGCTTAATCTAGATGTGAATCCCTTCATGATTAGGTGGGCTATATAAAATGTTTTTCTAACCACTTTGGCCACATGGTTGTCAAATGAGAGATTGCTATCAACTTGGGTCCCCAGGTCCCTAATTACTTCTTCTGTACTTAATGGATTACCACCTATGTGGTAATTTGTGGGCACTTTGTTTTTGCCAAAGGGGATGACTATACACTTTTTGGCGTTTAGCTTGAGGCCATGGCTTTGGCACCAGTTGTCTGTTTCTATGAGGCTCTTTTGGAGGATGCTTGTGTCGGCTGGAGAGTCGATTATGGCGCCCAGTTTGCAGTCATCTGTGAACTTGGTCAGCCACAGTCCTTCTAAGTTGGCCTGTACCTCCGAGAAATATATACCGAACGAGAGGTCCCAGGACTGAGCCTTGTGGGATGCCACTTGTAACTGGTTTGCAGTCTGACATGGCTCCAGCAATTCTAATCATGTGGGCTCTGTCCTTGAGCCAGTTTGCAACCCATCTAGTGACATAGGGGTCTATATTTAAGCTGGTGAGCTTATCTATAATGCCCGAGTGGGGTATTGTATCGAAGGCTTTTGCGAGGTCCAGGTAGGCTGTGTGGACCACCTTACCTTCGTCAATGGCCTTGGTGACTGTTTCAAAGAAGTCGACCAGGTTTAAGAGGCAGGATCTGCCCTTAACAAAGCCGAACTGGGTAGGATCCAGTGTCTGTAGGTCCCCAATATCTTTATTTATGAGGTCCATGATGATCCTTTCCATAGCTTTGCAGACCAAGCTAGTCAGGCTTATGGGGCGATAGTTTCCAGGGTCCGTTGAGGCACCACCTTTGTGGAGAGGGACCACTGTTGCTGTACGCCATTCTTTGGGTACATATCCTGTAGTAAGGCTGAGATTGAACAGTAGTTTTATGTTTGGGTTTAGCTCTTCTTGGAGTTCATGTAGGACGCAGCCCGGGACACCGTCTGGTCCCATTGCTACTGTGTTTTTTGCTTTGGAGAGGGCGGCTCTTACCTGAGCATCTGAGATGTCAGGGGGGCAGCACTCTGCTGGGATAGATATTTGCCCTTTTGGTGGGGGGAGAGAAGTTTGCGCTGAACCTGTCAACTAGGATGTTGGCAATGTCTGTGGGTTCGGTGTATTTTTTGTCATTTTGGACTAATTTTGAGCATATCTGGGAATTCCCACCCAGGTTCCTAACATAACTAAAGAAAGCCTTGTGATTATCCTTAGTGTCCTGTGCAATTTTTCTCTCGAAGCTGGCTTTAGACGATTTTATGAGTGCCCTTAGTTTTTTGCTAATACTGATCAGAGATGCCTTCCCTTTTTGGGATTTTGCTCTATCATGTAGTAGCTTCCTCCTTCTATTGTATAGTTTGTTTATGGCTGGGGTCCACCAGACAGGACGCCTGCCTTTGGAGGATTGGGACTTTAGTTATTGGTTAGGCAACAACTACAAAGTCTTTTCCATATGCCGACATATGACTTTCAAGTAGCAGGCTTTCTTGCCTCATTTAGTCCTCATTAAAAAGGTACCTAAAAAGTAACAAAATCAAATCATCCAGGCAGTCACTTGCAGTTACTTGATGTTGAGGTGCATCAAACACTCATTGTCCTGTGTGAGTAGATCCAGTCTGTGAGGAAGTTTGTAGTAACTACCCTTAGCCAATGCCGTAAGGAAGGAGAACCAATTCTGCCTGGGTCAAAAAGGAGTCACAACAATGATTTTTGGTAAACCTTTTTGAATCTTTAGACGTATCTTGGAAATCAGTGGGAAGAGTGGAAAAGCATATAGGAACATCCCCTACAAAAGGGATGTCAGAGCATCTCTTCTCCAAGTTTGTTAGCAAGAATTCCTGGGAATTTGTCTACTTGTTTGTTTTGAAAGGAGGCAAACAGATCTACTAGAGGCAAACAGCCACATCTGGGATTAATTCCTGGACTACTGCTGGATTGAGTTCCCACTTGTGAGAGTCTACCCAGAATTTGCTGAGATTGTCTGCCACTATGTTTTGCTCTGGCAGTATGCAACAGGCCTGAAAAGTTAAAAAGTATTGAAGAGCTAACTTCAAAACCATCACTCCCAAGCAGCACACACACACATTCAAAATCCTACATCTAACCCTACACTAAACTGTACATATACTACTACCTATCCACTTACCTTAACCCAAATCCTAACCCTAAGGTCCATAACTATCGCACACTCACCTGACCCTCTCCCTAATCCTAACTCACCTATCCCGCCCTAACCCTAAAGTCTTTCACTATCGCACACCCACCTCACCAGTGCCCTAACCCTAACTCATCTAACCCATGCCCTAACCCTAACATCCACACAATCGCACACTTACCTGAACCCGACCCGTAACTTCCCACCACAGTCCTGATACTTGCGAAGACACAGAAACGGCCCAGCTAAATCTTTCCCTGTGAAAGAATTCGGTGGGCCGCGGCTTCGCGATTACCAGTGTTCAAACTTTACAGTTCAAACATCTGGTATTCGATATTCCGCCGTTTTGACAGACTGATATAAACCTCTCTTACAGAGATTTTTATTGTATAGAGTCATTTAATTACGTGATTAAAAATGGTACTTACGGTTTAAGAGACAGGTGCAAACTGAGCAACATCTTAATTTCAGTTCTCCCAGAATGAAAACAGAAACTGAAAAGAAAAATGGCCATTGAAATTGTTATTGGTAAATTTCAGACACTGGCTAGTAAGTAAACTGCCTGGATGCCAGTAAAGAAGAACTCTGGAGAACTTGTAAGTAAATTAACCAGAAACAGTTAAGAGAAACTCTGGCTGGGAAGAATCCTGCAACTATTGAGCAACTATTCAGCAAAAAGCAGTTCAAGTTTCAACTTTGATGCAGGAGATGGCTTCCAGTAATTTAGAAGAAAAAATAAATCAAATGAACTCAGAGGTGTGTAAAATAATTGAAACACTGAAGGAATATATCAATTCAAATAACAAAAAGGATGGAAAAAAGAACAAGTTTTAACTACTTACACAGAAATACCTCACTAAAAAAATCACAGGCCTAAAGCAGATGCCATATGCTGACCGTCTAAAAAATCTCCAGCTATACTCTGTGGCATATCGTCTACTCAGATGTGATCTCTGCTTAACATACAAGGCCATGTCAAACCCTGAGCTGTTGGACATGCTCCACTTAAAGAAATCCCAATCCCTCAGAGCCACACGCTCCTGTGATCTAAACCTTGTCATCACAATGAACAAAACATGCTGGAGGGATAGGTTCCTGACCCAGAGACTCCCCATACTCTGGAATAGACTGCCCATACATGTCAAGCAGAGTGCCTCATTGACCCTCTTCAAAAGGAACCTTGATGACTGGATGGGAGATAGGAAATTCACCCCGGGGATCATGTCAGTCACCCTGCTAGACAAGGGTCCAGAGAAGTAAATATTGTGGGAAGAAATATTCAGGGAATTGTTATGGCTAGGCTTGTATAGGCCCTAGGGCCAATAGCCTAGTACCAACCTATGACCTATGAACCTACGAATTGAAAAACTGCAAAAATCAGAGGTTGAAATAATGAAATGCTGGCAGAGCATGAAGCTGATCAAGAAGAGTTATTTTAAAGAAATAGTAGAGCTAGAAGGCAGAGTGCACAGAGAAAACCTATGATTTTCTGCTGTACCAGAGAAACTGGAAGGAACGGACTGCATTCATTTTGTGAAAGTACAAATAAGCAACTGGACTGGTGTTCCACAGTAGGATTTTTTAACTGAAATGGCAGATTGTGTGTACACTGCAAACCTGTCCATGAGAAGCAGTCAAGACCTGCATTAGTAAATATCCAATCATACCAGCAGAAAGATTTTACCTTGTAAATCAATGGAAGAAAGGAAAATAATTAACAATTGGAGACTGCAGAGTATTTGTGAAAATGATTATTCACTATACAGCAGACAGAAGAGGAGTAACTTTATCCCAGCAATCAGGGATTGTCAAGAGGCAGCTGTGAGACACTAGCTTTTGTATTCAGTTGTCTTCAGAATATTTTTCCCTGAAGGATGAAAGACATTTCCTGATAAAACAGGTTAAGGAGGAAATAAAAAATGTGTCCAACCAAAAGTAAGCCAGTAAGCAGAAGGGAGACTCTGCTTCTCATTCTTCTGACAAAGATCAAAGAGAGACATTGCCAGTGAAACATTTTTGTGTTCCAATGGAAAATGCTTGAGTAAAAGAAAAGTTAACTAGAAGAATTAGGCATACCTTGGACTTGAACCAGAGTCTGGTGATGGGAGATGGAGAAGATCAGGAAGAAGACGACCAGCAATGCTGAAATTACTGAATAAGTGGAAGACTATAAAGCAGTCATATTTGTGAAATATTGTTTTGCAAGAAAAAGTGGCTGAGATAGACTGGAATTGTGTTGACTTTGTTAATCTCATGTGCGGAATGTAAAACCTATACCTCAGATTGTCATTAATGTTTACAAGGACACAAAGAGAAAAATGTAATCACAGCAACTTTTGTTCTTATTAATGCCTGTATAAAACATTTTGTTATGTAAACTGCATGTTATATTGCAAATCAGTTCTGTATACTGTGCAGTCAGGGGAATTTTAAATGTGAGGTGCATTCAGTGACTGTTATTTACGTTGAAATAGAAATAAGTGCTTGTTTCCTTTACTAAGTTATAAGATATACAGGCTTAACACAGTATCAAGAAAAGAAAGGCTGGACAAAAACAAGTTTAAGTTATTTTAATGTGATCTTGGACTGCTGGGGTGGGGGTAGGTGTAAAAGTGTATTGATTTTATTATATGTAGAGTTAAAATAATAATTTCTGTTCTTTTTACAAGAGTGGATATCTGGATTGATGTCCTTGACTTGAGCTGTGTCATTTTTTAAACAAATAGTCTTGAACAAATACAAAATGGTGAAAAGCATGGAAAATGCTAAGTTCCTTGAATAAGCAGAGTTATTAGCTTATTTATTTTCCATTAGCAAATGCTCTCAGTGGGAGACATGAAGCCTACAGCTGAAGGCAACTTTCTAAGAGAACTGTGTACATTGTGTTCTAAATTAAATGTACAGTAAGTCCTGCAAAGTAGATAGCTGGGTTTTTTTTCATTGTTGACAAGCATTCAACAGATTCAAGGAATTAATCCTGAGAGTTCTGAGCACTCTTTGATGAGAGAAATACAAGATTTAATGGTAGAGTAGCACACAGTTCAATGAAAAATTGAATCTGACATTTGAGGAAAGAGATTAGGAATTGGTAGCTTCTTCAACAACCTTAATATTTTAATACTTTTAATAGAACACCTCACAAATTATTTTTATTTAAAGGTAACCAGAGCATGTTTTCTTAAAGATAAAAGCTAATGTCATCTGAAAACATACAAGCTATTTTCACACCTGGGACAGGAACAAAGATGAGAAAAGAACAGTCAGCAATTAGGGGAAGACAGGGCACAGGCTGTAGCATGCACTTTAACATGAATAACCTTAATTGTAGATTAGGTAATGCCTGTGAAGGTAGCCGTCAATTAGAGCATTTGCCACTTGAAAACGTAGCATAGGTTCTAATGGAGCTGAAAAAAAAAAACAATGACATAAAAGATCAGCCTTCCAAACATTATTGCGTACATGTAAGACAAAAGTTAAACAACTATTTTTTGGTAACAATTTCAGAGCAAAAAAAAAAAAAAAGTTTAGCACAAGACCTAGGGAACAGAAAGGAGAAAGGGTTGTCGCCAAATTTAGGGAGCCTATAATAAGAAAAATAACCAGAGATCATACAGGCGCATTGGAGATATTTCAAAAATTTAATGACATTTTGTATAGAGCAGAAGAATGTGGAAACCAAGAAAAAGAACAAATGGAAATACAGAAGAATTAATTATGCCAAAGTTAGAGGAAGATGACACTCAGAAACTAATAGCTAAGACAGGAGAAGAGGAGATAAAAATGGTCATGCATAGTCAGATTACAGAGAAGTTTACAGGAACAGATGGTATTCATGTGAAAGTATGGAAGTTAGGAGGGAAAAGTGATAAAGATCTGAAAGATTTTTGTTTACTAGCATTTTAAAAGGAGGGGAAGGATCAGCATGTTGGAAAAAACTGTGGTGGCTACATAACCCAAAGAGGGTAAAGACCCATCAGACCCAGTTCATATAGATCCATTACAACTTTAAACCATGATTATAAAGTGTATGTGTCTATACTAGCTAACAGAATGGACAAGTTGTTGCTAAACTGGTAGATATGGATCAGTGTGGTTTTGAGGAGGGGAGGCACACATTTGACAACACTAATAGAACAATGATGATCCAGAGGTAAGTAGAATGTAAAAAATATTGTTGCTGTTGGTAGGGCTTGATGCAAAGACAGCATTCAATAAGGTAGGCTGGGATTTTATGAGTAAGGCAATGCAAGCATTTGTATTCCCTGATACAGCAATACCGTTATATGGAAGGATATATGAAGGACTGGAGGCAAGAATTAAGGTAGGAGGGCTTGTCTCTGATCAGTAGTGTTTGAACAGAATAATCAGGCAGGGCTATCCTCTTTCCTACTTGCTTTATATTTAGAGCCATTGGCAAAGAAAATAACAGACTTAAAAATTCAAGGATATAATTGGTATGGTAATCAAGAAAAGTTGTTTTTTTTCCAGATGATAATATTCTATATGTGATTTATTTATGTATTTATTTGCATTTGTTTACCGGGGTGGTCCACTGGGCTGAAATTACCCCATTTTCAGTGGAGACCTGGGGAAAAAAGTACCACATCAACAGTACATATAATACAAGAGTTATAATCACAGTTGAATTAACAATGAATAGAATCAATGCTAACAAACAAACATTAATTACAATATAATATAAGAGGTACGACTGAATACAAAACTTTACACATTGAGTAAGTCAACGAGAAAAGCAAGTTTAGAGGTTCATGTCACATGCAATAATATATGTGGTATTCAGGTATATTTTTCACCATGGTAGACTTAGATGTTGTTGTGTCTTTCGGCTTTTCCCAGTTAGGGGTCGCCAGAGCGGAACTCCGGTCTGCTAATGATTGGCAGTAGATTTTTACGTGCCGAGTTGCCAGCCCTGACGCACAACCTTCAACAAAGGTACGCCCATTCACACATGTCTCCACACAGAAGACGCTCTAGCTGAGAATCGAACAGGACATCTTACTGTGAGGCGACAACGCTATCACAGCACCACCACCGCAGTTACCATTCTAGACTTAGATAAATGTTATAAATGTTATAATAGTTGTATTAGTAGAGAAGACTGAGTAGAAAGAAGTAAGTTAGTGAAGATGACAGCAGTAGTGGGTCTAATGACTCAGGACAACCTTAATTGTGTATAAATCCAGAAAGGGACATTTCTGTGCCATGAAACATTTTGAGACAGTTTCAAGTATTTTTGGGATATAGAATTAATGAAGATAAAACAAAGGATATAGGACATTATGCATCCACACATGAATTGGTTCAGCAATACCCATGGTAAAGGGAACATAAGCATTTATGTGTATGTATTAAAAATTATTCTGTTATGGCAACTAAGGATACGTGGAAAGAGATGAAACAAAAAAGGATACAAAAACTGAGAACCTGGAAACTACTGTTTATGGATATGAAAGCAAGATAAAAGCTGTAAAAATGTTTCAGTCCCTTAGTTTTATATACATGTGAGGCACATTTTTATCAACCAGAGAAGTTATGGATGATAATTAATAAAGAATTGAAGGAATTTTTGGGAGAAGACAAGGGAGAGACTTACGGGGAACAATCTGATCCTCCCCATAGAGCAAGGTGTTTTAGAATTGCATGATTTGTATGGATACTTTAGAGCTACACAGTTATGACTCGTATACACAACACAAGCAGAAGGTCATTACTCAAAGAGAAAAGGGATGATAATGAAAAAGGGGAAGTTCTAGAAATAAGGAGAAAGTAGGATTTGGATGCAGATCCTTAAGGATCCTTAATAATAACCATACAGAGTATTATATGTATAGAGTTACAAAAAATATTTTAAGAACCAAGTCAACATGTGAATGGGGGAAAGTAGATTTTGCCAATAGGGATGATGGCAAGTGGGGATACAGAAAACAGGCAACATGGGCAAAGAGGCTGGAATTTACTGAAGAAAACTGGCAAAGGAACCAAAATATTGGGAAAAAAATACTATTACCTTTCCCTCTCTAGAGTGGGATGAGGCTGAGCAGAAGTTTGCACTGCATACTAAAGATTGCCTATACCATTTCAATCACTGGTATGGAAGACAAAGAAAAAAAGTATAGGAAGTCGTAAGTGAAAGACTAGCTCTAGTAGAGTTTTTAGTACAGGCTAGAAAGTACAGTTTTGTACCTACCATAAATGTAGATGTTCGAGTGTTCACACTGCTGCAGTCATCACACTTGGGCTATCTGCCGTCAGGCAGTCCCGCAGTCGGCCCGAGTTCCAAAGTCTTGGTCCGGCGTCAGTTGCTGTCGCTTCTTCCCTGACGTCAGTGCGACAGGGGTATAAAAGAGGCAGCCAATGCCATTTTCTTCAGTTATTTTTGCCCCAGATGTCAGGTGCCCCCAAATAGGAAGGCAATACATAATCGTAAGTAAATTACATAAGTAGAAAACAATAGCTACAGCTGTAAGCAAATACACCATATAGAAATACATCTTACAGATTGTATAAACAGGGAGCTATAGATAAAACCCAGGTAAGAAGAGGGGAAGGTGGGAGGGTAACCTGGACTGCAGCAGTGTGAACACTCGAACATCTACATTTATGGTAGGTACAAAACTGTACTATTTTCATCGTGTTACACTGCTGCAGTCATCACACTTGGGTTGAATCCCAAAGCTAAGGCTGGGCGGTTGGTACTAAACAGGGTTTGGAGAAGCTAGTAGGCCCTGCAAAACTGCAGTGGCAAAGCCAGCTCTGGTTTTTGAGTATAGAGGCAAGTGGTAGTGCTTGGTGAAGGTGTGCACTGAACTCCAAGTTGCAGCTTCCAAAATATCCTTGGTTGGTACCCCTCTGAGGAAGCCTGTTGATGTTGCTGTAGCCCTGGTGGAATGAGGCCTAATGTTACCAGGTACAGGTTTCCCACGGTGTGTGTAGCAGAAACGGATACAATGTCCTATCCATTTTGAAATGGTCTGTTTTGATATAGGCTTTCCTTGAGATCCTGCAGCATAGGATACAAAGAGCTGATCAGATTTTCTGAAAACCTTTGTTTTATCCAAGTAGAAATGTAATTGCCTGTGAATGTCCAAAGAGTGTAGGAGCCTTTCCCCTTTATTCTGGGGATTTGGAAAAAAAGGTGGGTAAATGAATGGTTTGGTTTAGAGGCACACTGGATACTACTTTTGGCATAAAGGAAGGGTTAGTCCGTAAAGAGACTCTGTCTTAATGAAAAATGATGAACGGCTCCACTGCCATTAGGGCCTGTAGCTCTGAGACTCTTCGTGCTGAAGTTATTTTAAATCAGCTGAAAAAGCTGGCTCGAAGGGCGGTAGTGTAAGTTTTTCCAAAACAAAATTGAGGTCCCAAGTTGGTGTTGGTGCTCTTCGGGGCGGTCTTATGCTCTTAGCCCCTCTGAGGTACTGTCTTAATAATGGATGTGAAAAAATTGGAGGATCCGTGTTGTAATGAGCTGAAATAGCTGAAGCGTGGATCTTTATAGATGAAAAAGAAAGGCCTTTGTGCAACATCTCAGTTAAATATTGCAGAATTTGAGGGATATTTGGGACAAAAGGATTTTGGCCTTTAGCCTGGTTCCAGGCGCAGAATCTTTTCCATTTGTCTGAGTAGGTTTTCTGGTGCTGGGTCTCCTGGCCTCCAGAATGACATCCATAACAGCTGTAGAGAGAAGTGTTGACTGGTTGTTTAGATAATCTGCCATGCAGCCAGATTTAAAGTCTTGAGCTGGCTGTGTAGAATCTGATTGTTTTGCTGAGTCAGCAGGTGAGGAATTTGAGGTAAAATCCATGGTGGACCTTGAGCCATGTTCCTTAATACTGGATACCAGTGTTGGCGTGGTCAGTCTGGAGCAATGAGTATCATTTGTGGCCACTCTAATCTGGCTTTTAGCAGTACCTTTGCCAGAAGAGGCAGTGGAGGAAAGGCATACATTGTTAGTGTTTTCCAACTGAATGAGAGGGTATCCACTTTCCAAGCTAGTGTGTGGTATGTCCTTGTGCAAAACTTTCGCAGTTGGTAGTTTTGGTGAGAGGCAAACAGATCTATGTCTGGGCTCCCCCATTTTTGAGTTAACATTGTGAATACTTGTGGGTCTAGTTTCCACTCGTGAGGATCCATGATATTTCTGCTTAGTTCGTCTGCCAATGTATTTTTCTTTCCTGGCAGGAATTGTGCCTGTAGTTGAACTTGGTAGATCAGTGCTGTGTTCCACAAGGTCATTGTTTGCCTGCATAGGGGGCAGGAACGTGTGCCCCCTTGTTTGTTTATGTACCACATCACTGTGGTGTTGTCCGTCTTTATTAGAAGTTGTCCTGGATGTAGGAGGTCCTTGAAAGCTGTTAGGGCATTTTGTACAGCTAGCATCTCTTTTTGATTGATGTGGAGATGCATTTGATCTGCAGACCATTTGCCCTGAATACATTGTCCTGCCATGTGTGCTCCCCAGGCGTAATCCGATGCATCTGTTGTCACGGTTTGCCTGGCTGTGGGCAAGGTGAAAGGCTGTCCCTTGTTGAGGTGACATGCCTAAGCCCACCATAGAAACTCCTGCTGAAGGCAGGGAATTAGTGGTATTATTGTTTCTAAGCTGTGGCTGTTTTGAGTCCATACGCTTTTCAGGTACCATTGTAATTTCCTCATATGCAGTTTGGCATATTGTATTAGTAGTATGCAAGATGCTATGAATCCCAAGGCCTGCAGAATTTTTCTTGCAGGGAGTTGGGTCTTTGTTGCCATCATTTTGAAGAACTGAGTCAGTTGTCCTTGCTTGTTTGGCGTGAGATAAGCCATCTGTGCCGTTGTATTTAAGCTGGCACCGAGGAATATTATGTCTTGTGAGGGCACTAGTTTTGACTTCTTTTTGTTTACTGTGTACCCTAGGCAACTTAGTAGGTTTTTTACAAATGCCAGATGTTTTAAAAGAATGTCTTTGCTGTCTGCTTGAATAAGGCAGTCGTCCAGGTATGGATATATTTGGATTCCTCTTTGTCTGCAGTATGCAATTACTGGTGCCAGGCATTTTGTGAAGACCCTGGGAGCAGTAGATAAGCCAAAGGGCAGTGCATAGAATTGGTAATGAGTTGTACCTGCGATAAATCGGAGGTATCTTCTGCAATTTTGTCTGATAGGGACATGCAGGTATGCATCCTTGAGGTCCAACGTTACTAGCCAAGCCTTCTTGCCCAGCATGGGAAGAAGATGCTGTAGTGTGAGCATCTTGAATTTGGGTACTTCCAGGTATGTGTTTAGAATTGAAAGGTCCAGAATGGGTCTCCAGGCTTTGTCCTTTCGGGGAACCAGAAAGAGTCTTGAGTAAAATCCTTGTCCTTGCTCCTATGTAGGAACCTGTTGAATGGCTCTCATGTCCAAGAGTGCTGTAATTTGTCTTTGAGCCTCTGCCCATTGATTTGATGGCAGGTTTGGCATTCCTTTTATCCTTGGTAAAGTGTGAAAGTGGAACCTGTATCCTTGAGTTACAATATTTAGGACCCATTTGTCTTTTGTAATGATGTGCCAATTGTCTGCAAAAAGTCCAAGTTTTCCTCCCAAGGGAGCTGCCAAGAGTGATTTGCTTGGCAGTCTGAGGGGTAAGTCATTGTGTTTGTCTTCTGATAGTTTGAGACCTGTCCTCTCCTCCTTTCTGGTTTGTGGCACCCCATTGACGTGGATTGTAAGAGCCTTGTGGCTGACTTCTTCCCCTTGGGCGTCTGTATTTTTCCCTCTGTGGTCTGTCAGAAGTTGGAAAGGACCAGTTTTTGGTTGGCCAATTTCTGCTGAAACGAGAGGGTTGAACCTGTAAAAAATCCTCGACCATCTGCATAGATTTTGCCTTATCCTCCATTTTCTTTAAAACCTCTTCTGCTTTCACACCAAATAAAACATCCTGCTGTAAGGGTGCATCCAATAACTTTGCTTTAACATGATCAGGTAAAGTTTGTTCTTTTAACCAAGAATGCCTACGAATGACAGACCCTGTTACAGCTGCTCTGCAAGAAGCTTCCAATGAATCAAATCCACATTGCAAAGTATGTTTTCCCACTTGTTCTGCTGCATGCAACAAATCTTGCATTTCCTTGTAATCAGGCTGCTCTGTATGTGTGCTCATTTTTTGTTTTAATTGAGACATCAAATATTGTTGATATTTCAGCATGTGAAACTGGCAATTTAAGGCCCTCATAGCTAGAGTAGCTGAGGTATATACTTTCTTTCCCCATCTGTCTAGTGCTCTAGAATCCCTTTCAGACGGTACAGGATTTTTAGCAATAGAGGCCTTAACCTGTTTGGGACCCTGGGAAATGGTTTCTGGGTCAGCAACAGGGCTTTTATATAGGAATTTATGTGAGTCAGGGACTCTGTAGTATCTGTCTGGTTTGGCTGGTGCAGGAGGTAATGAATCTGGGTTAAGGCTAGATTCTGAATAAACATCATCCACAATGTCTAACACAGGTGGAATAGCAAAGGGTCTGTGCTGGGGTAGTAAGATGAACTCTCGGGGCCTTTTCTTAGAATCAGAGAAATCCTGGCCTTCCCAGTGGAAATGTTCCCTCATGGTATGTAAAGTTTCCCCAAAAGAGTAGTCTTCTGGGGGAGATGCTGAAGGAATAGACTCTTCAGCATCAGAGTCTTCATAAGGGGGAAAAGAGTACTCCTGTTCCTCAGAAGAATCTGAGGAAATGGAAACTGGTCAGAGGAAGTTTAGTCCTCCTCCTGTCTAGGCCTTTTGTCAGGTGGGGGATGGGAACCCCTGATTAGGGTAATTAAGTCTTCGGCCATCTTAAGCATCTGTTTCTTAGGCATTGGGCCTTGGACTGGAGACTACTGTACAGGCTTCCTTACTTTTAATGGAGTTTTCAGTTTTGCATAGGATTTAATAGTAAGAGTAGTCAGTCTGAAGACACCTTCAGCAACTGTCGGCCTTTCAACTGCACCGGAATCCCCTTCAGCCATGGAGTCGGAAGGGCCTAAAGATAAAGGCTCTGGAGGCCCTGTAATCTCCACCTGGGAGTCGAATGCAGGCTGGGGTTCTAAATCAGTGGTTGTCAGGGGCTGCGTAGGCACCTCACTGAAAACCGGAGAACCGGCGACTGGCCTAGCAGAGGCCTCGGTGTCTGGTTTGGGTCTCGGCTACCTGTCCTTATCTTTGCGCTTTTTATGTATCCCGGTCATCAGTTGGTCTGACAGCATGGTATAATTAAATTTTCTACCAAAATAATGTCGGGCAAAATCAAACTGACGTTTAATAGTCCATTTGTTAAACCTAGCACAAAACCGACAACCTGTGACGTCATGGTCTGGGCCTAGGCAAGGGATACAATAAGAGTGAAAATCCTTATGAGGTATTTGCTTCCCACAAGAAATGGAATTATTAACTTTTTCTTACATCGGACTGAGGCAAGAAAAGGTTCCCCAATGGGGTACTTAGCTTTATTGAAGACTTTGGTCTGAAATTCGATTTGAAAATCTCAGGAGTCGGCCGACCGGCACTTGCAAACTGCTTCTGCTTCGGGCACCGCGCGGCAAGAAAGACTGAAGAAAATGGCATCGGCTGCCTCTTTTATACCCCTGTCGCACTAACGTCAGGGAAGAAGCGACAGCAACAGACGCCAGACCACGACTTTGGAACTTGGGCCGACTGCGGGACCGCCTGACGGCAGATAACCCAAGTGTGATGACTGAAGCAGTGTAACACGATGAACATCAGAAGCTGCTGTTAAAACTGATAATTAGTACGGCATATAAAATACTGCATAATAACTATAAGAATCAGACAAGTGGGAAGAGAGAATGAATAAACAATTTACAAAGGGACATTGGGAGGACATATGCATGACTCCCAAGTATGCAACAAAGTCCAGAATGTTTAGGACTTTTGCTTGGAAATGTTTGCCTAGGTATTTTTTATATCCCAAGCCAACTTCAAAGAACTTTTCCTCAGGTAGATTGTAAATGTTGGAGTTATGACAGGGAAGTAAGAAGTAACTAGGAACATATATTTTGGAAGTGTAATGACTGGTGGATTTAAAAAAATCTCTACAGAGTACTCTGTCAGAAATAATGGGTGAACAAGATGGTTTAACTAAGGTAATTATTCTTTTGAGTTGGGACAAAAGATCTGAATTGCCTAGACATAGTAAGGCCTTGTTAAGTTTTATTCTGGTGGCTACCAAAAAAACAATTACTAGAAAATGGAAATGAAGGTGTAAATCAAATGTATTTGAAGTACTGAATATTGTAAAAGAGATAAAATAAGTGGGATCTTTAGAAATAAATGGAAACTGTGGGAACAATACATTCAGAATAATGTTCAGGAGCAGGAGCAAGGTTTAATCCAAGGCATGAATTAAGTAAATTATGAAATGTTAGACTGATGATAGTTATAAAAAAGAACATATGTGTTGTATAATGTCTGTAATTAGAAACATGTTAATATGGTTTGTTTTCTTTTATATTAATGTACGTTTGCCTGCATTAACTGATAATTTAATAAAAGTGTTGATACAAACAAGCAAAAGAGGAATAGTCAGACATAAAGTTGACTGGATTTAAGGAATGAAGCAAATGAGTAAAAGTTAAACTCTAAAATGTTTCTAACAAAAAAAATAAAAGAAAGAAAGAATGCTTTCAACAGAAGTAGCCTGGGACCTTTCCTTTGATGCCAGCTCAGTCTGTAGCAAAAAGCATCTGAATAAAAAGCTCATTTCAATGCATTATGGGTGAAAAAGGAAGGGCTCACAGCCTTGAAATTTTCATATACTGAGCTAACTAATGCCTTTAGTCCTACTTTTGCCAATGACATACCTCATTATATTACATCTATTTTACATTACTGTACCCATTCACAAAATATATCAGAGATGAAATGGAAGATGCACAAAAAAATAAAATTATGTATTTGACATATGAGAAGTAATTAACACTGGGGGTGGGGGCTGTTTTGTATTTACCTACTAGCACTTGTGGGAAAATATGAAACAACCCACACCCCTAAAATTAAATAAATTATAACAACTAAAATTTATGTTATAATACATTGAAATGAGGGTTGTATCCTTCCTGGGAAATTAAACACAAAAATGTGACTCACTCAAAATAACAGAACACTAATATTATGTATAAAGCAAGAGGACCTGTTTAGAGTCGGTATCCATAAGGCTAAGATGAATGTTGAGGGTCATGTGGCTATTCCTGCTTCAGCACTTACTATCATGTTATTAAATGCAATTTATGCATTCAGCACTGGCTCTTGTGCGTCAGTGTTAAGCCACCTCTTAGCTGATCATTGGTAGGTAGGAATAATAATAATAATAGATTCATACTAAGCTAACTGCTCTTGTGAGCCATTTTAAGCTTAGCCAATTATCCCTTGTGAGACTCAAACTTTTCACCTTGTGTTTGTAAGGCAAATACCTTAACCATTAGGCCACCCTCCCAACACACATTGCGTGATGTCAGGAAGGGCTCGAGTAGCACTTGCAGTTTTGACTTCACTGGCTGGTGAACCATAGCTGCATGAGTACTCTGAGGCTCGTTCTTCAAGTCTGAGTTACCACCAAATAGGTTTAACAAATTAAAAGAAACCAAGCAACCAATAAAACCTACCACTAGACCACCAAGTAAAATCTGAAAGTTGAAGAATAAAAGCCCTAGATGAAATGAGTGAAGAAACTAATAACTTGAAAAAAAGGATGAAAGACCAATAAAATGGAAAAATAGTACCAGATGACAAGAAACTTCAAACAGCAAAATAATACATTTGAAATCAAGCAGCAAGCCAATGAAGCAAGCTACAAAATGATCAAAACGAAGTAAAAATAAACCCAAATAAAACCACCTGCCATTCACATTTCAAATACAGAGGCAAATACTGGTTGGTAAAATAAGAGACTTCAGCCAATATTTCTTTTGACTACAGCTAGAAAATTGTCATGATAACCATTCTTCAGTATACTCCAGCACAAACTATAACACTGGGAGATATCAAAGTAATTAGGTTTCAGTCCTGAAGAAACCTATGAATGAATCTCTTATAACCCTTATAACACCCTACTATGATATGACAATACCAGCCTGTGTTACAAGTCAATGCTAGTAAATAAAGTGCTGAGACACTGCTGTTGCAATAGGGCCATACTACTGCTTATGACTCCAGAGAACTTGCAGATTCCCAGATATAATATGCTGAAATAGAAGACAGAGCTTCTGCTTATTGGTTTACAAATGTCACAAATATGACGACTGCATCTACACTAGGCTAGTCTATGCTAAAAATGGCTGCAAGCCACTCCAAAACATTTTATAAGCTTCTACATAAAGCATCATTGCGCTTACAAAGAATATGTTGTTACCAACAAACTGATCATTGCACAGAAGCATTGCAAGGCACATAAGACGATACACAAAGCATATGCCTCGTCAAGAGCATGTATCAAAAATTTGCAAGGAAATTCTACTGGATTGTGATGTGGAAATGATGTCTATTGTTCCTTAACTTCTAATATCTGAATAAAGGCTACAAGAATTCATTCAACAAATATAGACCTTTACACCAAAATGCAAATGCTGAAAAGTACAGCTGTTAGGACAGCCAGGTGAAAAGACAGAGGTTCTACTTCCCATCCAGTTACACTTTTCCATGATGAAAATTCAGGTTTCCCTGACTGTACTGTACTTTCTAAAATTAAATAAAAAAACATCCTTCACAAGGTCTGTTATTTAAATCCAAAAAGTCACTGAACCAAACCAATTACTTAGCAAGATCCCAGAAAGAGTTCATGAAGAATATTGGGTACAGGTAAGTGCAAAGTATGAGCATATGTCTCAAACTGAAATGCTTGTGTAAAACTGTCAGATTTGTAAAACATTTCATAAAGTCAAAAGACAATGCTGTCTCATGAAAAGCCATACAGGCCATGGAGCAAAGTAGAAGTAGACTTGCTTAATTTCAGGAACAGTATCTCATCTGTAGTTAGTATTATTCAAAAGTATCCAAGTTATAAAGCTGCAAGATAAATCATCAAATTCACTCATTATGCTTCTTAAGCAAATGCTAATTGTTAATTGGATAAGATCATTAGACCTAAACTCTCTTTTCAGGGATGACCCAGAAATAACATTTTTTAATTGACTTACTCAGTGTCACAGAGCAAGCAAATGAAGGCTATTGACTTCAAACCCAAAACTACTGAAAAGTCCAAGTTTAGCAACACATAGCAGAGGATTCAGAAAGAACCCCATTGCTCATGGTAAGAGTTGCTGTAAAAAGGGACTGTTTGCACAATGCAGTAATTTTACAATTCAGAGACACATTAGTTTCAAGTGGAAAGATCTCATTACTGGTTAATTTGCATTTGTAAGAATCACCTTTAGTTACCATTAATGCTAATCGGCAGTTCCCTGAGGCAGTTAACACTGGTGGCCTATGCATCACATTGCCACAGCCCCCCCCCATTTACTCTTCCACATACAATACACACATTAAAACCACACCCCAACATACCTCACATACCCCATACCTGTCTCCGAGTTGTCAGAATGTCCTCAATGTCTCCTTTTATGCTTTTCCTGCCCTTATAACTCACGGATGATTACAGTCAGTCAATTAGGACAGCTGTTTAATCTTAGCCTCACCTCAGGATACGTACCCAAGGAGTGGCGCACGGCGACTGTGGTCCCACTTCAGGGCGGGCCTCCCTCCACCCCTGAAATTACACCCCATTAGCAGCTTGACCCCCAATTATCCAACAATGGAGAGGAGAGTCATAATGGAACTCAAAAAAAAAAGAACTTGCTTGCTTGTAGACTTCCCCAGTTTGGCTTGTTGGAAGGCAGATCTGCCCTCTTAAACTTTTTGACTTTTTTTTTTTCAGTCACCAAGGCCATTGATGAGGGAAGAGGAAAGCAGCCCATACAGCCTACCCTGGCTTGGCAAAGGCCTTCACAATACCAGGTACCAGGTCGTATCATCAATCTCATCATCTTGATCAGCTTGATCACACATCACAAGATGGCTGGTTGCTGGCTGGCTGGAACCCAGACAGAACAGGGTCCAGAGTTGCAGGAGCAAGCCACAGCAAGCCTGTCTGTCACAGTATCAGTCCTGGTCCACTCTGGGTCCACTCACACTCTTCCATCTACTTTTTCAAAAGTACAAGCACAAGCAAACAACACAGGTTATGGATGAAAGGCTGCATGACTAAAAACAAACTGCACATGATACAGACACATCTGACACATATCCTCAAGAGAATCCCTCCACAGGCCCGGATAACTGGTGCCAGAGCCATGGCCTGGAAGTGAAAAAAAAAAAAAAGCATAAAAAAATAAGAAAAAAAAAAGCTACCATATAGGTGACAATCCACTCAGCACAGCCCAAAAAAAGTGGGGATCATCAGGGGGACCCAAGTTGAGTTGAGTCTTCATGTGACACTAGTAGTTAAAGTAGTTAGGAAAACCTTCTATATAAATCATAATCATCCACCTGATCATCAAGGATCCATCATCTCATCGCAGGTTCATCATACTCATCACCTCATTAGATCATGATTGAGTACAAATGTCCGAATGGAATGTATCTGACCAGACATCTGATGCACCTGACCAAAAAAGCCCCAAGGAGCCCCAAAAAAAGGAAGTAAAATGAAAGAAAATATGTCTTATGCAGTATGCTGCGCTGAAAGAACTCCGGAACTCGACTATTCAGTCTCATATAGCTTTGCTCTGACATGACAGGCCATCGCAATATAAGGATTTGATGAATACAAATTTGATGAATATGCAAAACCTCAAAAATCCAGAACCACAAGGAACCACAAGGGCAGGAGAGACAAGGAGACTTGAGGAACGCGTGCTGGAGGGACAGATTCATCAGAGAGACCCTATGCTGTGGAGATGAAGTGGAACAAAAATGTGAGGCCAATCACCTTCGGAGCATGTGATGGACAGGAGATCACTGATATGGAGAGGAATGGATAAATATACCCCAGGATTACTTCAGATACACTGCAGTGTCACTGCTTGAAAAAAATGATAGGCAATTTTTTTGCCAACTAAAGGGGAGGACTAGCCATAAATGCCCTGCTGCAGATAGCTGATGCCCTTGGGCAGATAGAAAACCCTAGCCACCTAACTATAATACCAAATATTTGAGCTTGAGACTTCATATCCTACAGTAAATGCATGCTAATATAAACACTGTTATTCTGGCAATTGGCCAAGTTTACAAGAAGATAATCAAACACCATCCCTGACTTTGAATCTTTGTCTCCCCATTATTTCTGGCTTAGTCCAGATTTCTTATGTTACAACGTTGAGAAGTATGCTTATAGGTGCCCTCTCCCCTGCAACTCACAAATAGATGTAGTCCTTGAATAATGCCAGAGATCCTTAATATATTCATATAAACCCTTGCTATTTTAACTTATCAGTTAGCATAGGGGCTTAATGATGCTGTTTTCTGTGTCAAGAGTGCAGTTTTTAAGCCATCCCCCTTTGTACTGCATCTTTGAGTGCAGGGTTCGAATCTTTTTAGTGCCTTTAAAACACACTATTTATATTATCCCTGGTGTGTAATGGTCCTACTGATCCATATCATGTTTTTATTTTTCTAAAAAGTGCCTTTAAGGCATTCTAAGTACAGAATATGCCTGCTGTGTTGTGTTCCTCCCACCCAACGTTGTATTGCTTTCTTTTTTTAAATGCCTTTAAGGGACAATATCCATGGTGGCACAGAGAGCTGATATCTGATGTGGGAGGATTCAGCGTTTGAATTTTTTTACTGCCATTATGACACACTACATAGAGTATTTCTGAAGTCTAGTGTTCCCTCCCAACCCACGTTGCCTTATTTTTTTTTTCTAAGTGCCTTTCAGGCACCCCCAGCCCATATCTTGTTTAAGTGTTATTATGGTGTGATGTTAAAGACATATCCCTGGTGGTTTGTATTCCTCCCTGACCTAATGTTGTAGGATTTGCTTATTAGTCTTGGGAAGTGTGGAGATATGACAGCTACCCTAACACACACACACACACAAACATCTACCCTATCCCTTAACTAACCCCCTTACTGCAACCTCCCCCCAGGCAGACACATACTCACTCACAAACACATGCATGCACACACCCACTAGTACTTCCTCTCTGTGAAAATACCCGATACTTACTTCTACCACAATGAATGAACACAAGTTTTTGGCTGTGTTCATTAATATGAGTGGCCCAACTGAATAAATGCCTTACCTCAGGCAGTTCTGGGGAAAAGCACATCATTAATTAGCATATGCCTCCCCCAGGAATGCCTCATTAGCATTTAACATGGCCACTGAGCCAGTCCATTGTGGAGCTTCACACCTTCATTCTAAAACACTGTGGTAGAGTTTTCTCTGTAATCACCCTGCTGTAACATCTGAATTGGCCTCAATGTCTTAAAACCTGTGCTCCAAACTTTTTCCATATCAACTAATTCCAGATATTCTTATTTCTGACAATGGTCCACAATTTGAAAGTCAGGAATTTAATTCACACTCACAAGACTTGGAATTCAAACACGCAGATTAATTTCAAGATATCAAAGATAATTTTGGCAAATGAAAACAAATCTATAACCATTTGACAAAACTACTATTGGCAAACATTTTGACAATGTTTTTTACCCCTGCACCCCCTTGTGGGGGAACAACCCCCACAACCCATCATGGGTTTATACATACCAACTCCAAATTCACACAACAGTGGAGAAAATAGCAAACTTCACTAATGGTGAAAGTGGTTAAGGGGAATAGAACTCATTCTTTTTGAGCTCGCTGAAACTATCTTCAGAGTTACAATCCTCCAACACAACAGCCAATCAAAGATAACCTCAGTCAAAACAGCAAGCAGAAAGGAGTAACAAAGAGTATCAAAATCATTATGTAAAAACACATTTTCATCTCAAAGTAAGACAGTTATTTCGATTTGCTTGAATACAGACATACTTCTCTACAGCAACATCATGCAGTATCACATTTTCGGTTGTAGATGCAGAGGAGAATGAAAACAAAGTTGCCATTAAATTAAATCTGCATGGAAAAGAGTTCAGATAAAGCACAACCCATACTATGGCAACATCAGCCATAGTACAGTCTACACTTTAGCCAGTAAGAAGTTGTCAAAATGCAAATCCCACATGACAAACACTCAAAGCAACAAGAAGCTGTTATTATTAAACAAGCTAATACTCCAAGAGGCTACACAATTAGGACCAAAGTGTGCTATCCTCTATTATATGCCCTTTCCTTAATCTTCTTTAGATCTATTCCCCTGTAACTGGTCCACCTTGCAGCTTCTCTACATTACTACTACCCCTTTCTTCAATATTTTGCACCTTTTTAACTTTACTTATTACTACCTCACATCTAAACTTGCTGTGTAAACAGGCCAAGGTTTCTTTGTGTCTGTGCTTCTTGTAGCTTGCTTATGTTCCTAATTCTATAGATTAGTTTATATAATTGATTAAAATTTGTAAGTCTCTTTGTATTTATGATAAGTACCTGCAAATCCTGTTAAACTGACGTTATATATGGCTGTTTATCTGATGTTGGAGCTTTTCTCCTGGGGCCTCCACTGAACAGGAGTTTTGCAAAACCCAATCAGACTATCCTGGTAAACAAAAAGCAAATAAATACATAAATAAATAAACAATATGTAATAAAAGACATCTGATCAAAACAAGTCTGTTTTCAGCTCAGCGATGTGAATTGCCACTGAGATAACCTGAGATGGGGACTCTACATACTAGGAAATGATACAAGTATCAAAGAGAAAGTTCCAGATTTATAGAACTGTTCCGGACATGGTATTGGTCTAGTCAGCAATTCTCCAGTACTCCCCTATGTTCCTGATTTTCCCAATTGTGCTGTTGTATTATCTGGCATATCTTGATCGCAAGCTATAAACTCTGCTACACACAGTGACTGTAAACATTCAAGATTTGGAAAACCTATTGAAATGCTTAAAAGGCAAAAAGATTATGCTACTTTCTTCTACAGCAAATACCAAAAAGCTACAGCTGATATACATAATTGTATATGCATTATTCAAATGTCATGTAATGTTACTTTGGCTCCATTGGCATAGAAGAATAAAGCCCTGACTATGAGTCAGGCATCACAAGTTCCATTAGCGCTTGGACACATGCTGGATATGGAGCGCTTGGAAGAATAATGATGAAGACGAAACTGCTTGCTTCTTCTAGGGAAAGGTTACTGGAATATGGTGAGGCATACAGGCAAGGCACAAGTACTGATGATGACAATAATGCTGTGCTACAGACCCACATCTGCAAAGTAAAGGATCGGGTGTTTGAAAGCTGCATCTCCATATATGTAGGACCATTTCCCTCATGATGACACTGCATGCCCAATCTCTTGACATCAGTCAATATGTGAAAACATGTGAACATGAGGTAGGCTTTAAAGAGAAAAGTTCATAGTGAGCTGCAGTATGACACCTCCTCATCAGGCTACATCCCACACATGGGTGTGTGGGTCACACTGGGGGACAGTGGATCACTAGCATGCGAATCAGCAAGGATGGGAATATCTGGGAGCTGCCTCTGCATGATACCTGAAGTCAAAGACAGGCAGTATTGTGAATATAGGAAAATAAAAAAAAATTAAAAAGTCCTGCAATGACACCCCAACCCCATGTGCAAAAATGGGAAAAAGGGGGATGTGGATGAATGGATGGATGGATGCAATGCCGTATCATTTGCTTGAGTGATTGAAAATGCAAATTGTGTTACACGTGGTAACCAAAACATAGTGTTTGTGTACCATATCTGTAGCTTAAGAGGAGAGAAATAATGTATAGTAAAAGTGAGAGAAGTGATGCATAGTGACAGTACCACATCAAGAGGCAGCACCTGCAATTCTAACTTGGAAGCTGAGTGTCAGCTGGTTTTCTTGCTTCAAGACATGCATCCAGCATTGGCTGCTGTGTGTCTTTGTTATGCCACCTCCTAACACAGTAATGGCGAACCTATGACATGTGTCAAAGGTGACACGCCACAACGTTTTGGGTGACACACCAGCGTTCACAAACACCAGAGTTACCAAAGAAACTGAATGAACAAAAATTCAAGAAATATGTGACCTTGCACTTATCAATTAAAACTCAGAAACAAAAAAGTCATTAATTAATGTTAATCAAATCAAATGCAATATGTTCCATATTTTTTCAGTTCAATTCAAAAATTACTATTAAAAGTAGGATATTTTTTGGTGCACTGCTTTAAGCCCAATTATCAGTGCACATATCATTTTCTCTATTGTAAGTCATGATTTTTCTTCTACTTTTACAACACATAGCAGCATACATAACTGGACTGTATTTTTTAAATAAATGAATATGTCAAGACTTGTTTCTCTTTTGTTCGGGGGGGGGGGGTGACAAGCCAGCAGAGTCATGATAGGCATTTTCCAATTTTTTGACACGCCAAGCCCAAAAGGTTCACCATCACTGTCCTAGCAGGTCTCTGTTAGATCTAAAAGAATACAGACATAAGAATTGCAACTAACACTTAACTTCTTAATGACAGCAAAATTTTTTTTCATCAAATGACAGAAAGACATCATTACAACAGATGCCATCTTACAAAGTATGAGAATCTGCTAAACAGAAAACCAGCTTTCAAAAAAAAAAAAAAAACGAATGAGTGTATATCTGCAGAGAAGTGTTAACTACTCCCTACTCTGAGTCCCAGAAACATTTAATCCACAGAGAATAAACCATGGCATACAGGAAATATATTGTGAAAGTTCATAATTACAAAATCTCAAGTAAGTTCACTGAACAACAGTTAAACTATTAAATGCAACATGTTGCATCTGAAATAGAAACAACAGTTTAGTCCTGCTTTTGGGGGTTAGTGTAGGAGATTAAAACTCTACATTGTTAAACAGTTTCTTCTTATAACTAAAAGGTACAGGGTTTGAATGCTTTCACCACTATTTACTGCTGTGTAACTCTGAATAAGTCACTTAGCCAGACAATGTTCCCAGGTTGCCCCGAAAGGGTACACATGTCTAATAGACTTAACCGGTTAACAAATATATAAAATGAAATAAAAAAAATACCATGCATATATCTATAGAAATATATATACAAATTGTTTCTTAATAATCACAGGTTGCAACTTTCTACTTTTAGGGTGTTATCTGGAGCTTTGTTTTGGTCATGTAACCTGATAAAAATTACATAATGTGAAATTAAGATGATAGGAAATAAACCACCTCTACAGAATGTTAATTAGCCTGCAGTTCATTATCCTAGCCACTATATCACCATATCAAAGCAATCTGACATTAAAACATTAAAGTAACTCTGGGGCAGATTGTCACATTTATGTATTTATTTTTCTCCTCTCCCACAGGTTGATTGATGACTCCACTACCTTTAACAAACTATACCAATCACTTCATCGGGATGGGATTCCTGAGGTGGGCAGAAGTCTTATGACACATCAGCCCCTTTTTCTCCCCCTATGGTGAGAGTCAGATGGCAAGGAGGAAGCCAGCTTTCAGATCTGAAGGAGAAGCCTATCATACCTCCTGCATCTCTCCCTTCCCTGAGCTCAACTGATTGCCTGGCTGCTGTGGAAAACATGCCTCCATATGCAGAATTCCCCACCCAGTGCACTTGAACTGGAGCAACATCTGCTTGAGAGGTCCACATTCCATATGCTCCCTCTAAGTGTCACCCAAGTAGCAAGCCAGAGCCACCCCCTTCCTCCATTGCCCCTAGGACGAGTGATCTGGCAGTAGCTGCTCACTCCAATCTTCCTAGTCCCAGCTTTTGCAGCACTCAAGCCATTAATCAAACTCAGGTCATCTGATTCATAATCAGGGATTTATTCCTCCACACAGCCAAAGGCCCAGTATTATTTTTTGTGAATCAACATTTATTTCTACACATGACCCTGTTTTACATTCTGGGCAGTCCTCATACATGCCACCCCTATTGTCTCTGCTGACAACTGGCCCTTTATATTAACTAACGATAGTTCTCATTCTATATTACACCTACTTCTTTTTAACAGAAGGCCTAGCCTAGACTTGGTAGTTTCATTTCTAGGTCATCTTACAAATGTATACTACATATCTCCATTTTCAATCTCTCACTTGGCCGTGTGTTTCCCTTTGTGTCGTCTTTATTTATTCTGCTCTTCAGGCTTTAGATAACTACCTACTTTGTCTGCCTATATTTTTCTCTTAAATACTTCCCTTAATCTCTCACTTTACATTCTACTGTGTACTATTTAACTATATACATGTGTATTTACAAATTCCCCCACCCCCTTATCCTGAAGAATGTGCTTTGCCTGTCTATTTTTCTACTAATTTGTCTTATTCATTTTCTGTCCTTTACCTCTCTGTTCTTTTCTACCATTTGTGCTGGGTTATTCTGTTTCTTTAAGTTTGTCCTCTTTCTTGTTTCTCCTGTTCTTTACTCTAAACTTTATACCCTCCTTCTCCATTTTTTCTGTTGATCCAATTTTTCCTCATGTCCTTTACCCCTTCAGTGTTTATTATTTCGTTTCTGCCTCTTCCATCTAGTTTACCCTTCTTATCAATTCCTCTGTTACTGATACTGATTGTTGTTTCCATCTCTTATTTATTTATGTTTTTTATCAGCTGCCATCAGTGTCTCCAACAGCCCTTCATCTTCTTCCTTCAGGTGTTTCATATGTCCTAGCATGGCTAACTTCCCATCTATTTCTCCCAAACCCACTATAGTTTATCTATAATTCTTTGCAGTTCTCTCTTATAACTGTCCAGTTCCCTACTTGTCCAAAAGATGTGCATCCAGGTCGCTCTCTTCTCATCTCATTTTCAACATCTGCCTGCTGCGTCAGGGAAAATTCTAACTATCCTAGTTGGTTTGTAGAAATACTTATGCAACCACTTCCAGATAAATATTTTAACCATACATGCTTTTCATACATGTTTTGGCATTTGCATCATTTTTCCATTTCTCTGGAGGAATAATCTCCTGAATTTTTCTTTACCCATTTCTTCCTTTGCTTTTCCTCCCACTTGTGTGCTTTTACTCCTAGCCATCTTTTTGCTTCTCCTATTAGTCCTCTGGTGGGCTTCCCTTCCAATCTTCTTGTCTCTATATTCTGTATGTATTTTTTATATTTTTCCCTTTTGTCTTGTACCATATGTTCCTCACCTCGTGATATACCCATTCCAGGCTTGACTTTGATATTCCCCCCTCTTATCTCTGTCTATGTTTCTACTCTATTTCCAATAACATTTGCTAGCAGTATGTTACTTTCTACTGCCTACGCTTCCATCTTCATGTGCCATTTGCTTTCGGTTCTCCTATGAGTGTAATTCTTTCCCCTCCACTTCTGCCCTTCTACCCCTTCCCATTGCATCAGACACATTCTCTGTGTATCCCTAGTCCAGTCTAACTGTAACTCACTATGAGGCAACTCCAATAATGCTTCTAATATGTCTTTCTTTTCTTTCCATTTGTTTTCCCTTTCCCTTTGCTTTCCCTATCCCATATCATTTCTTTCTACATTGCTTTATAATTCATGCCCAGAAGTCTTAATACAGTTGCTGTCATACAAGATATCAAGGTTTCCTTTAAATCTACCACCATCAATCCTACTCTCTCGCTTTTTCTAACCACTGCTCCTAGTTCACTCTTAGTTTTTCATCTTCCAATATAAATTCCTTGAGTTGCTGCTTAATTTTTTTACAATATCGGTTGTCATGGTAATCTCTAGAACACTTATCCAAGATATATGTACTGCAAAATGTTACTTATCTGTATTACTTGCATTTTCTGATCTAATTCTAGTTTTAAGATTCCCATTTCTGAATTTGGTCCCTCATCTTTCCATATATTCTATTATATTGTTTCCTCTGTCAATCTAGTCAGCCAGATCCATACGTACTTTATTTCCTCCTTCCACATCACACTTCTGTTCCTCTCATTCTTTTTCCCTTCTTGTTCCCTTACCTTTAAGGCTTGTGTTCTTTCTTTATTTATTATATATCTCTCTCATACTCCAAATGTATCTGTTATTTCCCATACTTTTGTTATGTCTCTCTCCTGTGGAGTTAGAGTTAACAATATGACATCTAAGCATAATGATGTAGTAATTTATTTTCTTCTCAATCATATCCTTTTATTTCCACCTCCCTTATTGTTTATGCCAAGGGCTCCAAATACAGCTCACATAGTAGTCATGACATCAGACACTTTTGCCACTGCTTATCTTAATTGCATTTGAACATCTCACTCTAATCTTCACTTTTGCTGTTGCCCTATAACAATTTTTTTTAATATTTGTTTCCACTCCTTTGGTAATCCCAACCTCTCTTTTCTTCCCAAAAGTTTCCCCAGTCCACTCAGTCAAAAGCTTTTTCTATGTCTAATGAAATTATCTCAAAGTCTTTCACTTTTTGGGATGTCCTGTATTATTAATGGATTTCAGATTAAAATTTTCACAGTCCTTCTAACTTCCACAAACCTCATTTGATCTCTATGGATGATTCGTAGTAGAATTTTCCCTAATCTATCTGCTAACATTTGCATAAAGCATTTATAGTTGTGATCAAGTACAGAAATCTGTATGAGGAAGGTTCCATCAGGTTCTTTCCCTCTTTATGGATACCCACAATTATCGCTTCCCATATATGCCCCCATGTGTTTGGCGAAGGGTCCCCTTCTAATATTTTATTGAATAGTTTTCTCTGACAGTCTATCACCTGACTTTTGCCAACCCCCAACATTCAAGAGGTAACCCACTGCTTCCAGGAGATTTCCCTTTTGCCATTTTATCCCACACTGTTTGCATCTCATCTCATCTTACTGGACTTAGTAACCTCTCCCTTACTTCATCAATTGTTTTTTATTTTATTATTATTTTTATTTTTTGGGGGGGGGATTGCCAGTCTGTATTTCTTTGACCTCTCCTTATATGTATTATTTCTCATGTCATTTCTCTTAATACATTTTAGAACTTTCTACTGTTTCTCCTAATGTTCTAATCTCCTCTTCTCCCTCCATTTCCTTCACAACAAATATTCGTCTTTCTGTCTCCTCCTGACTTAATCCTTCATAACATTCTGGTCATTCTTAGGTTTTCACTAAAGAAAATCTGTTCCACTACAACTCTCCTTTTCTATATTCTTTTATCCTCCCATCCTGATAACAGCCTTTTTATTTATCCTGCTATGTTTGTATCTTAATTTTCTGTGTTTCCTATTCTTTTCCTCTGCTGCATCTTATTCAATTCCTCTACTAGCTTTCCACTTTTGAGTCTAATTTCCTTCTGCAGTTCGTTTCTCGATATTACCAACCCTTTTAGCTATCCTTTTACCTGGTCCCATGTTCCCCCTACCAACAGTCTATTCTCTTCTAACATGTCCTCCAGTTTTCTCCCCAGGCATTCCCTCTCCTTTTCTCTATCCAGCAGGTACATGGGTTTCCCCCAACATTTTTCACCCTCACATTCTTTTCCCACCTTTATTTCTACATCTTCTGTTGCACTGTCAATGTTATTGGTTTAATACTTGTTTTGAAGTACTCTGTGACAAAGTTCCTGTGTTATGTATCCCCTATCGAGCCTTGACCAGATTTTGTGCCTATGTGAACAAAAAGCATATCCTTCCCCATCTGTCTGAGCTCTTCCTTGCTCCCATGTCTCCACCCATTATGTTATTCTAAATTAATCTTTCAGAAATCTTCCTTCCCTCATTAGTCTCCTACTTCTGAAGCCATCTTTTACATCTCTGCTGCATATCACTGTGTTCCAGTCCCCACTCATAATTCCCACTCCTTCTTGAAATCCTATTACCTCCGCTAACATTTCACTCAGGTCTTTCCTCATTCTGAAGAGGTATACATATACTGTTAATTTGGTTATTTTTCTCTCCACATAAATATCCTTTCAGTCCTGCAAATCTCCCCATCTTATCTTCCAGCCTTTCCTGTATTTCTAATGGTAAGCCAATATTAACCAGTCCCTTCCCATGTGGAGCTTGCAGCTACTTTATAACCTCTACCTTTTAATTTCCTATGATACTCAGCTGATATATATGTGCTTCCTGCATCATTATCACTTGTGGCTTCAAGCATTTAATACAGTTCAGTATCCTTTCTTTCTTAACCTTATTACCCAGCCCATTTACATTCCAAGACTTTATTTTAATTCTTGTCTTTCCCATCTCTTTTTGTCTTTTACTTGTTTGCCTCATGCTCTAAGTTCACACTGTTTCTTTCCATTGTATTTCCCATAATCCCTTTGCCTTGAATCCCCCTTTATAAGATAAGACCTCACATAAATATACTTTTGTCAGAATAATTCCAACACAAATACAGTATTCTCTTTGTACAGACCTATATCTTCATTTTATAGTTCATATTTTACAAGGCATTTCACTAAGTGCACTTTCAACAGAAAGGAATATTTCTGTGAAGGATACAAATGAGCTCAGTGAAATAACATTCAAGCCAAAGCACTGATAAGGATGAAACACGTTGACAGAGTGTGAGGAGCATTTTGTTACAAAAACAGATGAGACAGGCACCTGCAATAATATCTTATTTAGATGGCATGAGGCTTGGGAATCAAGGTTAAGAAGGTGTATAGAACTTGTAGGAAATTTACAAGAGTTTAGTATTATAAGAGACACTTTCAAGATAGAAGTCAGTTCAGATACTCAGAAGCTTGAGTACAGAAGTCAGTTCAAATATTCAGAAATTAGTTCATTAAGTTCAGAAACCACAGAAAAAGTGCAGTTTGTCTTAATTCTACCATTACAGAGAAAAGAAACAATTCTGAGCTCAGAGTTACAAAGAACAGTATGATTAATTTTTCAGAGTTGCAGAAGTATCAGTATTAAGTCTGCAATTTTTAGCTACCATTTGGTTCAGTTTATCAGCTCTTGTTACTTGAGACAGCTCCAGTAATATAAGACTTGTTCACATCTTGTTGGATTACTGTATCTACATGCACTGTATGCTATTACTACATAATGAACCACTTTAATCATACCTACAGAGAGTTTGTTTGTCTTTTCGGCTTTTCCCAGTTAGGGGTCGCCACAGCAGAATTCCAGTCCGCTAATGATTGGCAGTAGATTTTTATGGTGTAGAGTTGCCAGACCGACGCCCAACCTTCAGCAAAGGCACGCCCATTCACGCATGTCTTTCGAATGCCACTCGACCATGGGGAGGACATGCAGACTCCACACAGAAGGCACCCCAGCCGAGAATCGAACATGAGAACCTCTTGCTGTGAGACAACAACGCTACCGCTGCACCACCGCAGCAAGAGTAAATACTTTTATTCTGAAAGGTACAAGAACATTTGGTATATAAAGGTGAAAGTGAGACATTTGTCACTTGCTGAGCATAGTTCCAGGTAATAAAAATAAAGACATTTATTTCAGTTTTACTCATAACACCCTTCTCTTTATGCATGCTTCTTTCATCCCCCTAGAAAGTGCATGCATATTTATATCAAACACTTCTATTTCTGGCTTTTTTCCCAATGTCTTTTTGTATGGCCTGCCTTCTCACTCTTTTCTATGTCATCACTATGACATCGCACTTCTACTAGATGGGTGTCCACTTTTCCATGGTCTGCTTCTAATGTGTTTACTCTACCTCTTTTTATTTTTTATCATCTTCTTATTTCACTATTTTCTATCCAGACCCTTAAACAATACATTTCTAGCTTCTTTTATTGCATTCTTAGTGTAGTTAATCTGTTCTCTTTTCTCTCTAGCGTACTGTTTATACACTTATGCTGTGACTGCTCATTGTTCCCATCTCCTTTCCACCATCTGTGCTATGTATATGCCAGGGCTTGACTGATGATGGGCCCCTCCCATTTTGTTACCTACTTTTTCTCTCATTTACACTGTTTCATTACTTCCCCCTGTGTACCTTGCTTAAATTTTAATATGTTGTATGTTTTCACTCTTTACTTATCAAGTGCAATCTGTCATAATATTTTACTATTAGTTTCCCTTCTGGCATGCCCTCTTTCCTGTCCTCTTCCATTTCTGTTGGTCATCTATTGCCCCTTACTGCTTTTCTTGTTTCTCTTCTTTGACCCACATTGTGTCACTAATCTGAACTCTTCATCATTTACTATGATGTTTTAGCATGTAGCTAATGTCTAATATGTACTCCTATTGCACCACCATTTTCTGTATTGCATATTTTCCAGTGCCTGACTCGTGAAACTGAGCTCTCTCACTTTATTACACCATATTTGTTTCCTTTTCAATGCCCCACTACTCCCCCTGTTATTATTTTATGTTTTCTATTTGTGTTTTTCCTCTATCAGTAGCCCTTTTCTGCGTTTACATATTCTCTTCTTTCATTTCAGTAATTTAAGCTCTTCCCTTTCAGTTAAATACATCTCATTAAATTTGTCATATTACATATATTAGCATATCCTACCTTGCAAATATGTCCATAAACAGTCTCTCCATGTTTAATAATTGTTTGAATGTTGCCTTCTTCACATTTAGTTCAAGCTTATGCTGTTCAGTTAAGGAATACATTACTGAGTTTCCATAATTCTCAGTTTTATGTGATTGTCTTTCTTTGCTATACACAGGATCATGGGAAGTTACTAGGCTAATGGCCCTAGGGCACTTACAAGCCCAGCCAAATTCTACCCCGATTTCCACGATCAGCACCTATTGCCCCTATCCAGGAGGGACACAGGTGGAACCCCCAGGGTGAATTTACGGTTACCCATCCAATCATCCAGACTGCATCTGAAGAGGCCAATGAGGTGCTCTGTTTGACATGAAGTGGGAGTCTGTTCCAAAGATGTGGTAACCTCTGGGAGACAAATCTGTCCTTCCAGCAGACTCTATTAATGTCGCATACTAGGTTAAGGTCTTTAGAGCAAGTAACCCATGTACCATTTGACTTGCAGATAAGCAGCATTTCCAATAAAGCAAGGTCAGAGATTGCCTTATATGCAAGGCAGAGTTCATCTCCGAGTAGTCTGCATGGAAAAGAATAAAGTGACACAGTGATTTCAGATGACCCACACAGGAGAGATGCTGAAGACCTTGAATTTTCCTTGTGAGGAACCTTTGTGGTCTCTGCTGCAGGTGCTTGGAAAGGTACATACCAAATGGAACATTGTACTCAGTTATTGGCCTGATGAGGGAAGAGATTAGGGAGGTTATAACTTCGTTTTTTCTGGAGGCAATGCCCTTAATTATGATATGATCAATATAGAATGCCCTTCTTACCACTGTGGAGACATGGTGATCAAAGGTAAGGTTGCTGTCAACCCATGTGCCCAAGTCTCTCACCATTGAGTGCATACTTAGGGTGTTGCTATTGATGTGGTAGTTAGCAGTAACATCGCTCTTACCGGAAGGGATGATGATACTTTTTTTTTCATTGAGTTTAAAGCCATGATTTTGGCACCAATCATTTGTCTGTGTACACATCATTTGGAGATTGTATGACTGCTCCTAGTTTGCAGTCATCAGCAAAATATGTCAGCCACAGACCTTTAGTTTTTGCTTGCACTTTGGAGAAATAGATTCCAAACAGTAGGTCACAGGTTCATAGGTGTGTACTAGGCTAATGGCCCAGGGGCCTTTACAAGCCTAGCCCATAGGATTACCCTAGCATCGTGTCACCCGATCTTAGTACCTAGTGCCTCTGTCGAGCAGAGCCACTGGAGTGATCCCTGGGGTGAATTTTCAATTTTCCCATCCACTCATCAAGATTTCTCTTGAAGAGGGCCAGTGAGGTGCTCTGCTTGACATGTATGGAAGTCTATTCCATAACATGGGCAGTCTCTGGATTATGAACCTGTCCCTCCAGCATGTTCTGTTGATTGTGGTAATGAGGTTGAGGTCTCTGGAACGTATGGTGTGGAGAGATTGGGATTTCTTTATATGTAGCATTTCTAACAGAGCCGGGTCAGACATGGCTTTGTAAGTCAAGCAGAGATAGCTTCTAAGTAAGAGATATGAGACAGAGAATATTTGTAGTTTTTTGAGTCTGTCCATACTGGACAAGTGTTTAAGGCCTGGGATCCTCTTTGTGAGGCACTTTTGCGGCCTCTCCAGTTGTTGCAGGTGTCTAGTGAGGTACATGCCAAATGGGGCATTGTACTCGATGACTGGCCTAATGAGGGAAGAGTAGAGGGAGACAATAACCTCTTTCTTCCTGGATGCAAAACCCTTAGGTAATGAGATGTGCCACATAGAAGGACTTTCTGACCACAGTGGTAATGTGGTAGACAAAAGAGAAGTTTCTGTCAACTTGTGTTCCCAGATGTCTTATAACACCTTCTGCGTTCAGTGGACTACCACTGATGTGGCAATTCAAGGGAACCGGGTTTTTCCCAAGGGAGATGATGACACATTTTTTGGCACTGAGCTTAAGGCCATGGTTCTGACACCAGTCACTGGTCTCAGTGAGGCCTTTCTGTAGGATGTCAACATCACTTGGGGAGTTAATAATAGCTCCCAACTTGCAATCGTCTGCGAACTTTGTCAGCCAGAGCCCCTTCGTGTTGGCCTGGACTTCAGAGAAGTAGATACCAAACAGGAGAGGACCCATGACCGAATCCTGTGGGACTCCACTCATGACTGGTCGGCAATCTGATTTGGAATCAGCTACTTTCACACTGTGTGTTCTATCTGTGAGCCAGTTTGCAACCCACCTAGTAATATAGGGGTTGATGCCCAGCTTAGTGAGTTTTTCTATGATTCCTGAGTGGGGAATGGTATCAGAGGCCTTGGCCAGATCATGGTAGGCTGTATGAACCACCTTGCCTTCATCCACAGCTCTGCTGACTGACTCAAAGAAGTTGACCAAGTTGAGCAGGCATGATCTACCCTTCACAAAACCAAACTGTGTAGGATCCAGAGTTTGGAGATTCCCTATATCCTTGTTTATTAGGTCCATGATTGTGCGTTCCATAGCCTTGCATACCGGACTCATCAGGCTAATGGGGAGATAGTTCCCAGGGTCTGTAGTCGCTCCTCCTTTGTGGAGAGGGATGACTGTAGCAGTACGCCATTCGGTAGGGACAAAGCCTGAGGTGAGGCTGTGATTGAACAGGGCACACAGGTGAGGTGCCAGTTCACTCTGTAGTTCATGTAGAACACAGCCAGGGATATTATCAGGTCCCATAGAAGCTGTATTCTTGGCTTTGGACAGTGCTGTTTTAACCTGTGCAGCAGTAATACTGGGTGCCTGGCAATCTACTGGTATTGTGATTGGTCCTTGGGGCGGTAAAGCTGGCACTGAATCTGTCGGCCAGTACATTGGCAATATCTGTTGGCTTGGTATAAGAGGTACCATTGTGCAGTAGCTCAGAGCAAATCTGGGTATTGCTGTGGAAATTCTTTACATAACTATAAAAGGCCTTGTGATTGTCTTTACTATCTGTTGCAATTTTGTTTTCATAGCTAGCTTTAGAGGATTTGATGAGGGGATCTTAACCTTTTGTTGAGGCTGATAAGGGAGTTGTTCCAGTCTTGGGACTTCACCTTTTTCCGCATCAGTTTCCTCCTTCTGTTGTAGAGTTTGTTTATGGCAGGGGACCACCAGATTGGCTTCCTTATTTTTGATGAGAGTGTCTTGGTTCTGTTAGGTATGGCAAGATCCATGCATTTGTGTACGTGTTCGTACAGTGCACTGGTGTATGATTCGGTGGTCATGCAACTATTCTCCATTTGCATGGGTGCAGTGAAGTTAGCCACCTCTGTTTTTAGGAGCTCAAAGTTAGCTTTGGAGAAGTTTTTCATGGTGGTTACCTTTGTGGGGGGGGGGGGGTGGGAGGGATGTGGATTTCCAAGGTGATTAGTTTGTGGTCGGATCTAACCAGGGAGGAGTTGACTATTGGTGTAGAGCAACGGTTGCCCATGTTAGTAATGACCAGATCAAGGATGTTGCTACCTCTAGTGGGAGCAAGAATGAGCTGGTCCAGGGCATTGGAATTAATGAATTCCAGGAAGCGCTGGGCAGGTATATTGGTACATGAGTAGTTTTCCCAGTTAATGGAGGGATAGCTGAAGTCACCCAGTATGAGACTGTTAGGTTGGACCCTAACATTCTCCCAGTGGTCCCAGGACAGATCCCTGTGGAACACCACTGGTTACATGTGTGCTTTTGGATGTGGATTCCCCTACTTTGACTATATGTGTTCTATCAGTGAGCCAGTTAGTGACCTATCTAATGATATAAGGGTTGCTACCTAGCTGGGTGAGTTTATCAATGATGCCTGAGTGAGCCATAGTGTCAAAAGCCTTGGCTAAGTCTAGGTAGGCTGTGTGCACAGATTTCCCCATGTCCAGGGCCTTGGTGACTGTCCTGAAGAAGACCACAGGCATGATCTCCCTTTGACAAATCCAAACTGAGTAGGGTCATGTGTTTGGAGATTACCTATATCTTTTTTGATAAGCTCCATGATGATTCTCTCCATGGCCTTGCAGATAATGCTAGTCAGGCTATAGGTCTACAGTTCCTGGGGTCAGTGGAAGCACCACCTTTGTGTAAGGGAATAAAGGTGGCCATTTTCCATTCAGCTAGGACAAAAACAGTGCTTAGACTATGACTGAAAAGAGTACCTAATGGTTTTGCTCATTTTTGTTGGAGCCCATGTAGGATGCATCCTGGGATGTTATCAGATTGCACAGATGTGTTTTTGGCCTTAGAGATTGCATTTACAACCTGCTCTTCAGAGATACAAGGTAAGGGACTGGTGGTAGGTATGTCATGGGGTACATGTGGTGGGGACAGGGGAGTGAAGTTTTCACAGAACCTGTCTTCCAACAGGTTAGCTATGTCCACAGGCTCAGTATATGTGGTATCATTAATTACCAGTTCAGCACAAATCGGGGCCTTTCCTTTTAGGTTACAGATGTAACTAAAGAACGTCTTATAGGCTGTCCTTAGTTGAGGAAACTAATTTGGATTTGTAATTTGCTTTGAAGGACTTCACAAGAAGTCTTACTTCTTGTTTAAGCTGAGGAGGGAGTGTTTCCAGTTTGGGGCTTGCTCCCTCTTACTCTTAGACAGCAATTTCTTTCTCTTATTGCAAAGCCTGTTAATGGCAGTTGTCCACCAGGCAGGTTTGTTCTTCCTTGAGGAGCTTGTTTTGGTCCTATCAGATATGGCAGAGTCAATGCAGTTATACAGGTATTTGTATAAAGCACTGGTGCAGAACTTGCCAGTTGCATCTGAGGGGGAAGTGTAGTGAAGCTATTTATGCCATCCCGTAAGAGGTTATAATCTGCTTTGGAGAAGTTTTTTTGTTTAGTTGCTCCTAGAGTGGGTCAGGTGTGATAGTTATTTGAATGAGACTGATTTGTGGTCAGATATCACCAGGGAAGACATCATAGTGGGGGTGCTACAGTGGTCCTGTACTGGTAAGCACCAGATCCAGGATGTTGGCACCCCTTGTGGGGCTGTCAAGTAGCTGGTCCAGGACACTGGAGTTAACAAAGTTCAGAAATCTTTGGGCAAGTGAGTTTGAGCAAAAGTAATTTACCCAGTCAATGGATGGGTAGTTAAAGTCGCCCAAAACCATAGTATTTGGATGTATTTTGACAGACTCAAGTAGATCTAAATAGTCAGAGTACGTGTCCTGATTCATGGAGGGGGTTTTGTAGGTGGCAATGTCTTGAATAGGTGTCCTACCAACAGTTAATGCACCTGAAGTATCTCCAGGGAATCATAGCCAATCTGGAGATGTATTTATCTTTAATGAATATTGACACCACCTCCTTTAGTTTTCACACCTTCAGTTTGTGGTCTGAATGTGTATAAGGAGGTGTAACCCAGTATGGCTGGAGTGCTCTCCACAGCCTTGAACCACGTCCTCGTGACTACACAAATGTACGCGTCTTCCAAGTGGAGGACCGCTTCCAGTGAGTGCAGTTTCATGTTAAGACTCCTAGCGTTTAGCAACATAACCTTGAGGCTGTTTTTAGATGGAGTTTTTATGCCAGGAATTTTGTCATTGAGACACTGCTTAAAAAAGGCACTATGGGGGTGGCAAAAGCCTTAGCCAGTAGCTGAAATCCCAGGGATGACAGATGAACACCATCTCTGGCAAAACATCTCTGGCAAAACATCAAGGTCTGTCGATCATGTCATCCCAGGCTGACAGATACTGGATCCCCTTAGAACGACACCAGAAACTAAGCCAATAATTGAAGTGAATCATCTTCTGTTTGTATTGAGGCATCATCCTAAGTAAAGGTACAATGCTGCTTAAGGTTAGGGACATACCTGCCTGAGACACATAGTCCAAGAGCTCAGTCATATTTCTCTTCATATAGTCCAGAGAGGCATGTCTCAAGTTTCTCACACCAACATGGACTATGACGGACTGATAACAGTACCTGTTGTTGAGACACTTGAGTGCATGTGTGTTATGGCAGATCCTGGCACCTGACAGACAGCTGACCGTGACCTTTTCTTTAGCCAGCCTGATGAGAGGGACATCTGTGTGTCTCACAATTGAAACACCTATGACTAATATGTTTGGTTTTGTGTTTGCCTTAAGGGCTTGACAGGTGAGACAATGGTGTGAGAGCTATTATGTTTATTGTGTTCTGCAGAAGAAGTATTATGTGTAGCATGCTTGTATTTCTGTTTGGGAGGTCTCTGATGTTTATGTATGTTTCTTCTGAGGACCTCCACATATGTAGGTATGTGTGATGTGGGTTTGGGTGGAGTAGGCAGTGAGGTGTGCATGCTGACAAGCCACTCATTGTCATATGTACAGACCAGTGTGTAAGAAAGCATGGATTCACTGTTCTTAATATAGTTGCATCTCATACATGTTGAGTACCATTTACACTAAATCTTAAACTAGCTGCATACTTTTTACCCTGGTAATCACTTCCTCTGTTACTCTTACACTGCCTCTTTAATGCTGAATCTTTCTTTCTATTTACTAGATTGCTAATCTCTTTCTTCTCAATAGTTCATGGATTAGTACTAGGTTAACTGCCCTTGTGGGCCATTTTAAGCCTAGTCAATTACCCCATGTAAGAATCAAACCTTGCACCTTGTGTTTGTAAGGTAAACACTTTAAACATTAGGTCAACCTCCCAACTCATTTTAATCGGTTCTGCTTTTTCACATAACCTTTACTGTCTTTTAAAACATTAGTAACAGTCCTCTCTCCCTCTTATCTTTCATCATTACTTCACTGCTCCCCCTGTGCCCCCATGCTGCCTGATGCTGTTTGTCCTCCTTCTGCCCCCTCCTCTGGTTCAGTTTTTTGTAGATACTTTAGAGATTCCTTCTGGTCAGTCGTTGCCTTTCTTCTGTTGTAGAGGAATATTTTAAATGTTTGTTTGTGTCTTTCGGCTTTTCCCGGTTAGGGGTCGCCACAGCGGAACTCCGGTCCGCTAATGATTGGCAGTAGATTTTTACGTGCTGGCTTGCCGGGCCTAATGCACAACCTTCAACGAAGGAATGCCCATTTACGCATATCGCCACACAGAAGACGCTCTAACTGAGAATCGAACGAGCAACGTCTAATTGTGAGGCGACAACGCTACCGCAGCACCACCACCGCAGTCAGCTGGATAAATCAGCCTCTAATGCCCTTCTCTTTGCATTGTTTGATTACCTGGGCAAATGCCGCTCTTTTCATCTGGGTCTCAAATGAGTAGTCCTGATCTATAAAAATTCTTATGTCATCTACCAAGCATTTTGACCTTAATGTCCATACATTCTGCAGAATAATTTTTTCATTACATAAGAATGAAGGCACACAATGACCAGTCTGGAAAATATGTTTAACTCCATGTCCAGCCACTAATCTGGTCTGAGCTCTCTGCCTTAATACAGTCTGCTTTTATACCAGCCAGCTCACACATGAATCTATCATTTTTTTTGCAGTCATTGCTTTCCCACTTCTCTGGTATCCCGATAAATTTAAGGATTTTACATCTCGCCCAATCTCTTGGTCTAGTAGTTTTAGTTCACTGCAGTCTAGTCTCACTTCAGTGGCTTCTGCCCATGCTTGATGCTCTGTATTCTCATCTATTAAGATTTGTATAATTACTGACTGTTCATTAAGCTCCTGTTGGATTTCTTCTGTTTTTTTCTCTTGCATTACCAGATTTTAACTTACTGCTAGTTTAAGATCTCTCAGTTTGCTCCATGTCACAGTAAGTGTGGTGTTCCTCTGTTCTGCTGTCATTTCACATAATTTTTGTTTTTCTTTGGCTTTTAGCACTCTCCAACGTTTTTCTCTACCACATCTTTTCTTCATCAGTTATGTTTTGCCTTCTTCTGTTCTAGATTCATAAACAGAATCCAGGTCTACCCTTTTTACTACTTAATTTGCTTTCATGGACCCTAGACTCATGGATGAATATCTTTTCAGGCTGTTAACTATACCAGACATCCTCTCAGTATTACATTTTTGCATGTGAGGACTATCTGTGGAAAGCAAACAGGAAGGGGACCTAGAGATAAGCATATCAAGAGACTTAAAGATGGCCAAACAATGTGAAAAAGGGAAATGCAGTGGAAGGTGAGGTGCCTAAGATACTACTGACCACAAGAGAGACGGAATTAGCATTATAACTATGCAAGTCTCCAGTGAATGTTTATCTAGAGTACTGTGCCACCACAGCAAACATTCCTTGCCAACTCTGAAAGATAGTTTAAATTAGACAGGGTTTGTTGTACTATGAGAAAAACATGAAAGAAATCAAAATGCCAACTGCAAACCCCTCAACCAGTGAGACCAGAAATTTCAAATGCATGTCAAAAGTTTACAAAAAGACCTGAGTGAACAAGCTCCCTGACAGAAATTACCTACAAGCATAATCTACAGAAGAATGATTTATCTTAACCAAAGGAAAAACAGACCATTAGAAACAGCAAAACTGCTGAGGAGTGGAGGCAGTACCGGACATCAAGACAATAGACAGTCATACATGCAATACCTCAGTACACAGGATTCATACTCATGGAAGTCACAGTCCTACAGCCCTTTAGCAGAGAGCTCATTCCATTATTCTGAACTTATAACTCAGACAACAATAACATTTAATCAAAGCAAACTAATAAATAAAGTACATCTTAACCATTCAACATCAATAAACTGAAGTAAAAAATACATTTATTTTCATATTATGAAATGAGAATTCAGTCCAGCATTTGCAAACTAACAAAGGAAATCAGGCTCCCATTGAAAATGGAGCACTGCCATTTAAGTAACTTCTGAATAAGAATGGGGTGTGTTTCATCAAATGACACACATGCAGCATTTATATAAGTGCCACCCAAAATTATACCAGGATATGATAAATGGAACTACATTCTCAAAGGGAGAATAATAAACAATGTTTGTACATATGGGGCAGGGGCTAAACTCCTTTAATCTAGAGAATGCAAGAGTGGGCAAGTCATGGACTTCCACTGAAGATGTTCTAGAGCTTAGATGTGCTCTCTAGTCACTCCCCAGATGTGGTCATGTAACAAATCATTAGTATGACATAAATTTTAGCTTAGTGAAACAGTAACTGAAAAGTAGATCGAAAGCATTATTGATGAACACTGGTAAAAAAATAATAAAAGAAGTATTGTGTGAAAATTTGAGAAAATTATGCAGTCTTCGGTCGGAAAAATGGAAAAAGGTGAGAAGGTGGAGGCCTTGTTAACTGGACAAAATAATAATGTAAACATTAGAATAAGAGGTACTGCTAGGCAAGCAATTAATGCAATTAAAGCAATTAATAAAACTCAGAAGTGAATCTTCTTCTTCTTCTTTCAGCTTTTCCCAATTAGGGGTCACCACAGCGGATCACCTTGTCCGCTCATGATTGGCAGTGGAGTTTTACGTTGTCGAGTTGCCAGCCTGGCACCCAACCTTCCACAGAAGGCACACACATGCACACACTCACACCTAGGGCCAATTTTAGAGGGTCCAATCCACCTACAGCATGTCTTTGGGATGTGGGAGGAAACCGAAGCACACGGAGGAAACCCACGCAACCACAGGGAGGACATGCAGACTCCGCACAGAAGACACCCCAGCCGAGGATCGAACCAGAGAACCTCTTGCTGTGAGGCGGCAACGCTAACCACTGCACCACCGTGGCTGCCCAATCTCAGAAGTGAATAATTATGCAAAATCAATGAAGCACTGTGATGCTTAAATGGATGAATAATCATGCATATGCAACTAAACAACTGCAACATGAGAATAAGACTTTGAAAGATCAGTATCCACTAAATGTTGTATAGTGAAGTATTTGCTTTAGTGTCTTATCAATAACGCATTCCTTAGTCTTGTTTAAACCTGTGACATGTCATTCACCTTTGCCAAAATACTGCAAACCTATCTATGTGCTTTAGTCTTCTTTACTCATTGCTTTTCTTCTGCTGTTCAGGTCATGTCAGAAGGGCTTTAAGAAAAGAGGCTTACCTGCTCAGAAAAAAATAACTAAATAAATAAAATAAAAGCTGGATCTATTTTGCCCCCTACATTTTCTTTTTCGTGGTGGCTAAATGTAAAGGATGTTCTGGTACAGTGTGGGATGGTTTGTAGATGTACCATGACATCTTCATTGTGTAGAGGATGCACCATATGTAGAATTAATTAGAAAGTTTTTTTTTAATGAACAACTAATGTGAAGTATCTAATATGATAAAAGAATCTGCAAACTGCAACTGCCATACAATCTCTAACGTGGTTTTAGATCATGCACTGAAGTGAAAGCAATTCAGATATATATTTCAACCAACAACAGTAGTACTCATTGCTAACCATGGTGGAAATTTTGATTAAATTTCTTTTTTTAGTATGCAGGAAATCACATTAGACTTCAAAGACATGTTCTTATTATAGCTGTAACTGAACAGGAGACTGGGAGTTAATGACCTAAATAATGCGGGTTACATTTGTTTGAAAATTGAGACTTGTCATAATAACATTATGCAACTGAACTACTCTACTATGACTGTATAATAAAACCACTGGGTGTTAATGTTTACCAGTTATGGGTGTATAAAAAGGAATTCCACTTGCTATGTGCAACTTCTAATTTTTATTCCTTATCACACTGCCTTAATGAGATATCAATTCAATCTTGTTTTTTTTTTCAGCACATAATGAAAACCAAGAATAAGGTAACTAGTCAAAGCTGTAAGCCAAACAGTACCTCACAAACAGAGTCCAGGCCACAGCAAAGGGCAAGCTCAGAAAACTCCACAATATAGAAAATAAATAAATAAATGCTATTATAAGCAGAAGGTTTACTGCTTCTGTCTACTCAGAGATTTTGTCAACATCGTCAGGAAGGGCCCATCCTCAACACTTAAAATGCCTTCCTGTACACCTCAATTAAGTCACTGTCTTCTGAGACTTCACCCTGCTAACTTTTCTGGTTACCAATCAAAGCTCAAAACAAAAAAATACAAGATAAAAAACTCACTGAGGAAAGGCTGTATTTGTTTAAGGAACCCATAGTGCCATTGTACTGCACAATGGAAGCACCGTCTTTTTTTCTACAGATGCCTATCATTAATTCTCCATGTACTTTTTTTTGCCTGAATAATACAATCAGCTTTACAGAACATTGGTCTTTAGACTTTTCAGTGCTATGTTATTGCATTTCTATACTCTAATATCCTAATCATTTAACAGGTCATGCTTTCTTACTTTCATCATTTTACCATTAGTTGCAATTGTGTTTCTGCTGTTTGTCACCTTCTCTGTCCTGTGCTTTGAGTTAGACAATAGCTCTACATAAATGAGCCTTTTGATGGATTGAATATTTTGCATTTATTATCAAAATTTACACTTAATTGTTTACTACTCTTAACTAGGATATAATATTATATCTCCTATACCAGAGAAACTGGAAGGAAAAGACTGCATTAATTTTATGAAAACACAAATAAGCAACTAATAAGCAACTGGAGTGGTGTTCAAAAACATTTGTTAAGAGGGCACACTGTGTCCATGCTCCAAACCAAACCACAAGACAGTAGCCAATACCTATGTTAGTAAAGATGCAATCATACTGGCAGGGAAAGCTGCCCCTGGCAAAACTGTGGCAAAAGAAAAACAAGTATTAAAATGAGAGGGACACCTTTCTGTTGTGGAAAATGATTAATCAATGTATACCAGGCAGAAGAGAAGCAAGTTTATCTCAGCAATCAGGTGATGTCAGGAGGCAGGTGTGAGATTCAAGTTGCTACATCCAGCTGTCTTCAGAATAGTTACTTTACTGAAGGATCAAAGACATCTTTAGATGCAGAACAGGTTAAGGAGGAAATAAAAACAAGTTTAGGCAACAAAAATTGAGCCAGCAAGCTGAAGAGGACTCTACTTTGCATTCTTCTGACTACAACAACAAAGCCCATAAAAAGATACCAGGGAAACCTTTTCGGTTGCTCCAAAGGAATATGTTTGATCAACAGAAAAATAAAGTGTAGGACTTGACAATAAGATCAGCACTACCATAAACAAGAAGATCCATGTTAAAAAACTGGAGATAATCAAGAAGAAGACCTGCAACAAAGTGAAATTAATGAATAAATGTGAGAAGAGTAATGCAACATTCTCAGCAGATGTCATTTAGACACATTAAACTTCTGCAAGAAGAAGTAGATGAAAAAACTGAAAGTTTGGTCCCTGTATTAAACTGGTGGGAAGACTTTAAAGAAGAAGGCCCACTTTCATCAATAACACCTAGAAGGATAGGGAAAGGACTAAAGTCATAACTGTAAGTAAAAAAAGCTTTTACTTTCATTAATAATTGTATATTAATGTTCATGATGACAACTCCCATGTTATATTGTAAAACAGCAAAGAATGGATGAACCGAGAACAAAAAAGCAGTAGTAAGTCAAAATTTTCTCCGCTTAACAGGATCCCAATAAAGGCACTCCCACACACAGTCCATAATAGCAGCAAGGCACAAACTGTTCAGTCAGTGACCATGTAAATAAAAGACAGTTTATTTAAACCTTATTACAAAATAAAATTCAGTTGATTAAACGCTTTCATTTCCACTCTGAAAACTACTTCAGAATAATGAAATCACACGTGCGCACATATTTATACTTAATTTAAAGTCCAATTCATTCCATTTAAACACATCTATTTTAACATATACATTTATATTTCTATTTATATTTATATGTATGAATTTAGACAGCATACTATAGGATAGCTCTAGTTTGTAGTATTAAATTTAGCGTTTTTAGAACAAATTTTTAACAATGGTTACTGAACCCTGTGATGCCAGATATATGTGCTTTTGTTTTTTTAATGTCATTAAGATTATATTTATTTTTATGTCACGATGTATATACATATTTTTTAACATTCTGTACTATACCTTTAATTAAACTAAACCAATTAATGTCTTAATTGGAATGAATTGGACTTTAAATTAAGTATAAATATGTCCGCACATGTGATTTCATTATTCTGAAGAAGTTTCCAGAGTGGAAATGAAAGCGCTTAATCAACTGAATTTTATTTTGTAATAAGGTTTAAATAAACTGTCTTTTATTTACACGGTCGCTGACTGAACAGTTTGTGCCTTGCTGCTATTACGGACTGTGTGTGGGACTGCCTTTATTGGGATCCTGTTAAGCGGAGAAAATTTTGAGTTACTAGTGCTTTTTTTGTTCTCCGTTCATCCATTCTTTGGTGTTTATCGGTTTTGTTGTTATGGAGTCACAGGATAGCTGAGGGGCCTCACAACCTTTGAGGAATGACAGATCCTTGATCGGTGAGCTTACCAGACTTATACAAGCATTCTCACAACCAGATACGGACTTGCCGGAAATGGAAACCTCCATTCCTTGTGCACAGCCAACCGCTGGTAAGCACACTAAAACCAACAGTTATTCAGGAGGAAAACCAAACGAGGGAACATCATTATAAAGTTCCACTAGAAACTATGGTGAAAACTCAGGGACTCACTCAAATGAGTGATTAAACATACGACAAAACAAGGAATCCACCAAGTTTCTGGACAAATATGCTGACATTAATTTCAATGAGTGGTTAAACAGAAGCTTCGGTTCTATGGAGCTTTAGGACCGTGAACAAAAGAAACAGGACACTTCATATACTGAAAAATGTAAGCTTTTGAAAGTATATATGCTAAAATTTAAAAATTTAAATCTTGATTACTGGTTTCTTATTGAATGTATAAAGAGGAAACATGCCTAAGAGTCTTAGGCTTAACAAGTTTCCTAATGACATTATTTTGGGCTCTGATTTTTATAATGAAATTGTGGACATTTTAAACAACTGTGGTTTAGCTCTTATGAGAGCTATGATTAATAATAACAACAATTTAATTGAAGAGATAAAGGATAGGATAGACAGAATTAACAATGAAATATGTGATGATTTAGTGTTCACTGTGGAGGAATACAAACGCAATTATTTTAGGGTTCTTAATGATGTTGACAATATCATGATTAAAAATCACAAAAGGAAGATGGGCAAATAAGACAGGGCCTATGAAAACCAACAGGCTTATACTTTGGGTCGCAAAAGAGAGTACTCAAATAGCCATTTTAAAAGGAGAGAGTTTACACAAACAGGTCATTACAATGTACGGTCTCATCAATGGGAGCAAGGGAGAAACGATACACAGGTGGAAGGGGATGTTCGTCGATACGAACATACGAATGGGGGGAAAAGCGAATATGATATCCCTTTAGAGCAGGAGGGGCCCAGGAGGTCCGAAAGGATCCGGAACTTACCCACTCATCCAACATATGCACAAGTTATGCAGAAATACCCTCAGAGACATCAGAGGAATCAATAATACTGAGCAGGGATACTACACTACTACCTGAGATCATCAGCACTGAGAATTTTGAGGTGGGCATGGAACAGTGTGGGGTACACAGTATTAGTATTAATACTCACAACAGTGTTATTAATCAACAAAATGGATAGTTTTTTATTTATAATTACACTGACATTAAAACTGAGGATAGACATTTTTCTTTATTTAAAAAGGGCTTCACTTTTGTTCCAGTCAGAAAACTAGATTTGGCTGAAACTACTCTAGACGTAAAATTATTTACGAGAAAGTTAAATTTGGAGGCATTGGCCTCCAGTAAGGAGGTTCAAAATAATTTGCCCACTAGACCTTATGGTGAGTTGGTGAGGAAAAGTACATACAAGCCCCCCTTACACAATGACATCAGTAACTTTGAGAAAGTTTTAATAAAAGAAATAAAGTTTAGTTACTATCAAAATAAAAAAAGATATTTTCATTTTAACCTAAACTCAGAGGAAAGGGCGACTTTGGATGAAATTATACATCACAACTCAGATATAAGAATTATGAAGCCCGATAAAGGGGGTGGGGTTGTTTTAATGAGCAACTGGTCCTGTATTACTAAAATGATGGATATCTTGGACACACAGGGGCGATACCTCATTATTTCAAGGAATGAACTTAACATAGCATATAAAAAGATAGATCTTATTATTGAGGATAATTTATTACAATGTTTAATTGATGACAAGTTATATAGATTTTTTAAAGTTGACAAACCTTTTCTTACTACCATGTTTGGCATCCCCAAGGTGCACAAAGATAGTACAAACCCACCTTTAAGACCTATTGTGACATCAGACAGCTCCAAAACCCAACCACTAGCAATCTATGTGGACACAAAATTGAAGCCCTTCTACAAATTATACCCACACATTTTGATTGATTCCTGGGATTTGTTAAACAAAATTAACCAACTACAATACCAATCCCAATACTCATTTCTCACTGTCAATGTAAAGGATTTGTTTTCCGTCATTCCACACAATACAGGTTTAGAGTGGTTTGAACACATGTTAATGGAATTCAAATTTCTTAATGAGCATGAATTTAGACTTGTATTAGAGAATTCAGAGTTGGTTCTCAAAAACAATTTCATTTACTTCCAGGGAGACATTTTTCAACAGTTGGATGGTGTGGCTATGGGGGCAGCATACGCCCCATTTATGCCAACATAGTCATGTTATACTGGGAGTTACATTTTGTTTTTACTTCTCCATTTATGGACAATATTGTTAAATATTTTCGTTTTTTGGATGATATATTTATAGTTTGGAAGGGTACTCAGGATGATATTCCAAAAGTTATGGAATTTTTTAACAGCTCTACCAAGTTTCTTAGCTTTACACATGAATTTAACACAGATGAGATATACTAGTTAGATGTAGCTATCTCAAAAGATATTTTAAATGAGAAATATGTGTCAAAAATTTGCAGGAAGGCTTGTTTTTCTAATTCGTATCTACATTACAATAGCAACCACCCCCCTTTACAGAAGAAGAACATCATAAAAGCACAAATGGTTAGGGTGGCAAGGATGACATCCAATTATGTAGATTTCATAAACGAAATGGAATATGTACATAAATTATTTTTGGAGAGAGGTTATCCTGATTCTCTTATTAATTCTCTTAATGAGGAGGTGATTAAGGGGTGGGGTACAAGATTTGTACCCTTACTGAACTCAGAACACAACACAGCGAACATTGGTTATAACACAATTGGTGAGGGTGAAAATGGGGGGACTTATACAAAGAAAGATACTACTCCCTTTTTAGTTATGACATATAATTCAGACACTACCCTGATGAGAAGGGCCATTGACAAGACATGGGACATGTTTAAGAGTATGCCCAACAGGTTAGAGGTATTTGATAGGCATTTGTTTTATAGCTTTAGAAGGGGCCTTAATCTTAAAAATATTTTTGAGAAGACCAGACAGGAGAATAGTGAAGAAATGTATAACAAAAAGGGAACTTTCCGTTGTGGAAGATCCTCCCAATGCATTTTTGTAGCTAACAAATAGGATTTACTATTACCCACTATCCCAATTACCCTTAAGAGCAAACAACACTACACTTGTTATACAAAAGGGATTGTATATTTAGCTTAATGTACATTCTGTTGGGCTTATTATGTAGGAAAAACGGAAAGACATCTCTGTCAGAGGATATATGAACACATGTATGATGTCAACAGAAAAAGGGAAATAAATGCACTTTACAGACATAATTTGTCATGTACAGAAGCCAACTTTAAATTTTGGATTTTGGAAATGGTCCCCAGGGATAGTACCTTAGGAGATAGAAGATTGGGAAAATAAATTGTGTTTTACAGAACTAATTTGGCAGCTACGTTTGGATTCAAACACACCCCCTGGGATGAATGACCACGTATCACTTCTACCAGCCTTAAGATTAAGAGCTAATAAAGTAAAACGAAATAAAGTAAAACAAACAAAATGAACAAAATGACAATCAATGAATTAAACATTAGGAAGTAAGAACGTGAAAAAATTTTACTTATGACTTTGTACTGTGGAAACATGATGTATCAGTTCTTTGTCTTGTATCATGTATTATATAGACATTACATTTGTTGTATTTATTTATTTATTATCACATATTTCATATCTCAAATATTTTAAACATCTATTTTAAAATATCTATTTATATTTATATGTATGAATTTAGACAGCATACTACAGGATATGTCTAGTTTTTTAAATTTAGCGTTTTTAGAACAACTTTTTAACAATAGTTACTAAACAATATGATGCCAGATATATCTGCTTTTGGTTTTATAATGTCATTAAGTTTATATTTATTTGTATGTCACAATGTATATATACATTTTTTAACATTCTGTACTATACCTATAAATAAACTAAACCAATTAATGACTTAATTGGAATGAATTGGACTTTAAATTAAGTATAAATATGTCCGCACATGTGATTTCATTATTCCAAAGAAGTTTCCAGAGTGGAAATGAAAGCGCTTAATCAACTGAATTTTATTTTGTAATAAGGTTTAAATAAACTGTCTTTTATTTACACAGTCGCTGACTGAACAGTTTGTGCCTTGCTGCTATTACGGACTGTGTGTGGGACTGCCTTTATTGGGATCCTGTTAAGCAGAGAAAATTTTGAGTTTATATTGTAAAACAGGTTTTTATAGTATACAGTTAGACATATTTTAAATGTGAGGTGGAGGAGTTTTATCAGCAACTGTTGCATATACTATTGACACTAACATACGAAAGCAATTTTTTTAATTGTGATATATCCAGGCTTTACATCAAACAAGACAAGAAAGGCTAGAAAGAAAAAAGTTAAAGATAATGTATATTGTTATTACATTGGGCTTGCGAGGAAGTAAAATGCATAGATCATGTCATACATTTTATAGACGTGGATATCTAGAATAATATCTTTAGTTTAAGCTATAGATGGCAGCTTTTTAAGCAACAGGCTTGAGTTACAAGATAAAATGATGAAACGTATGAAAAATGGTCGTTCTTTTTTGCATTTGCAAAGTTATTAGCTGTTTATTTTTCCATTAGCATCTGAGTTTAGCTGAAGCAAGGAGCAAACACGTGCAAACAATTAATCATGAGACATCTGACTAGTGTATTCTAAATGAAATCTGTGTTACTTTCTTGATTTGCAAAGTTATTAGTAGATTTTTCCATTAGTTGCATACAATAAGTCAATGCAAATGCAAGCAATTAATCAGGAAAGTTCTGAACAGTGTGTTCTAAGTGAAATGTACAAGGTACTATATAATTGACTTTTACAGGACAACTGACGAGCAGGTCAGTGACAATAAATAAAAGTTTAAAACTGTGGGGAAATGAAAAGTTATGTATGAGTGTAGATGCCTCTCCAGCAGCCTTAGCATTTTAATGCCTTAAATACAACAGAACACAGATTAGTTTACTTACTTAAGGGTAGCCAGTGCACTTTTTCTTGAGGCTAAAAGTTAAAGTGAGTGTTAAATGAAAGATCAGCTCCAGCTGACCTTATACCTGAGTCTAGAATACAAGATACTGTTAAAAAAGAGTTAATTAGCAGAGTACATAAAATATTGCATGTTAACTATAAGACTCAATCAGTGGAGGTTAGAAAAGACTGGAGAAGAAAGAATGAAAAGGCAATATACAATAAACAATAGGAATAAATTTGTCAGGCTCCCAAGAATGCAACAAAATCAAGAAGGTTTAGTCTTTTTGCATAGAAATGTCTGCATAGGCTTCAGAAGATTTTTATTCTCCTCAGGTATGCAGCAAATGCTACAGGTATTGGGAAAGAGAAATGTAACTGGGAACATGTTTTTGGGAATGCAAGTTGAAAGTCTAAAAAAAAGCTCTCCACAAAGTACTTTGACAGGCATGTTGTGGAAAATAAATAGCTGTAACTAAGGAAAAGATTATTTTGATCAGGGATATAGAAGCTGAATTGCCTAGACATAGTAAGGCTTAGCAGGTTTAATCTTACTGGCTGCCAAAAAGCAAGATTGAATGTCCCCTCAGTGTTTCTGCACTTCACAAATAACCAAGTTTTACACATCTACAACATTTGTATACCTACATGTATCCCTTCATTATTATGCAGTTACAGGGTTCCAGGTCACATGTCTAAAACAGGCACTGCTGATTCTACTGCCAATCTGGGCTGAAATTCTGTGCTACTGACACAACGAATAAATCGGTCCCTAATAATATTCAGCTCCAGGTTCATGGTACCCACAATCCAGCCCTGTGTTTGTGCATTTAATGTAAACTGATGTAACAGCTTTTGAAAAGCACTTCACACTTTTACAGATACAAATGTATAAAAGACAGGGTAGTATATAGCAGATATAATAACTGTAAAATATTCAAAAGTTAATCTGTAAAAAATGCATAGCAATTTATTATAGTTCTCGCAGTCCAAACAAATAACCCTGGAGAGGCTTAGTCTTGAAATGGATGGATATCAAACGTTAAAAAAAATCAGACAGACGAACAGTGATAGAACTGCTATGCAGCAACACTGTTCCGGAATAATTATTTGAGCCAAAGTTGTAGGCATACTTCAGAGAGACACAAAGTCACAAAATATCAGGATTTGTGGGCAGAAATGACAGCAATGTAGAAGATACCCAGACAGTTCCAACAGTAGCAGGAGCAATGGGTCTCATAAAAAAGAATTTACAGTCATATTTAGATATGTTACCAATATGTGTAACTCCATATGAATTGCAAGAGGAGTCATTTCTGGGCATATTGCAGATGCTGTGAAGAGCACTTCTGGCTAATATCCAAGAATGAAACAATGCTAATTTCGTGAACTTTAATCACACCCTGAGTTGGGAATGGGGTTCATTCCCATCATTGTACTAGAAACCCAAAAAACTTGGATAAATTAAAGTGTAAGTATACTTGGTGTGGAAAAATACATAAACAAGTACATTGACAAAAGTATTCTATTTTACCTTTGTTTGTCAAGATTTACATTAATGTGAATAGATGGCATCTATTATACTTCCTCTAACACTGCATACGCACCGAATATAAGAGATCACTATAGGTAATCAATGCATGTGCTCCTACTTCTTGAAATGTCCAGTTAAGGATGCTTAAAAGAAGTGTATTCTTCCATATGTTCTTTGGAACTTGTTACCTTTTAGGAGGATTCAACAGATACTATGGCCAAAAAGCCTTAGCTAATTCTACTTTTCCCTGTACGTTCTCTTCAGTTTGCCAATCCTGACATGCTTCACTTCTTACATGCCTAAACCACCTTGGCTGGTGCTCACACCAAGCCATGGTTAATGTACTGCCAAAGCAGCCTCATTCTTTCTTCACTATAAGCATCTATTACAAACTTGAGAGAAGCAACCACATTTCTGTTGTTGTTGTCCTTTTATTTCACCATCTCTACAAAACATATGCTCTTACTTATATAAACAGCTAGGACTCTGCCTAGTTTTTTTTTTAAAGGATGCAGTCTAAAAATACATTTTCAATGCCATATATTAAGAGAAAAGTAATGTATTGATTGTACAACCCATGTACCCGTCACATGCACCTCATTACAAGGAATGTTCCTCATTTGAGTCCTAAAAAGTCCATGTTCCTCAAAGTTCCACATTCATTGTTAGGAGTTTTTTTAAGTAATATCCAAGATAAATAATACTGACAAGCATTAATTCATCAAAAGTATGTATTATAATTATATTGTAACACATTATAACCATTCTGCAAGCTTCCTGTTTGAAGTTGTTACTAAGCTGCTAGCAAATGTTCCACATTTTGCTCATTTGTTCCATGTTATGAGAGGCAGTGTTACTCATTTTGGAGATGGAAGATTGAAAGCAACAGATTGCCTACAGACATACAGTAAAGAGTTGAATATCCGAACATCGATTATCTGAAATGTCAATTATTCGAATGCGGCCTTCCAAAGTTTTTGGGTAGGAAAAATCATAATTCTGAATATGTAAACATTATATGTATTTGCTTGTGTGTGCTTTTTGAACTTGTAGCATGAAACTATTTATTGTCCACTGGAATCACTGAATTGTTGAAAAGTGTATTCCTTGCATGCAGAAAAAAACAGGATTTTAGAAGTCTTTTATCTGAGTCAATGTATGTTTGATTATCCGAACAGTTTGATTATCTGAACTACCCTGGGTCCCAATTAGTTCGGATAATCAACTTTCTACTGTAATGTGAGGCATAAGGCCAATGCTCCAATATGCCCCACCATCCAGCCATAATTAGAATTATCTGATGCAAATCTTTATGGTGCTGTGACTGAATAAATTTCTTCACGTGCATTAAATCATTACAGAAAACACCTAAACAACCAATTAGACTGGTAAAAACTGCCACTTTCATAAATGTATCTTTATGAACATATTACATACATTTTATAACAAGCTTAAACACATTTGAAGGAAATATGAGAAACGACTTGCAGAAAGTAATATTTTTACTCACAGAAATTAAAACTGCCTATTTATTGTACTGTCATGCATTGCTGCTCATAAAATTAGGTTCTTTCATATGCTAGCTTTATCACTACACTACAAAAAAAAATCACTAAACTGCAGAGATTCATATTTCACATAGAAAAAATATTGTTAAATCTAAAATTTAAAACTGACAGACTCATCAGACAGCGTGTGTGCCTCCATCTGTCGCACTGAGAAATGGGGATTCAAAGCAAGCAGAACATATCTAACTTTGCAATTCCATTACCAACAATAAATATATATACACACACACACACACACACACACACACACACACACTCTCTCTCTCTCTCTCATGTCTGTGATATGAATGCTGACTATAGACAAATGAGTGAAAGACAAAAGGAATGTATGTGGCTTTTTTTTTTTTTTTTTTTTTTACTAAAGCAATATTCTGATTAATCCGAGAAGCAGAACACTGTGAACATTTAGCAGACAAAACTGTGGTAAAATACCTTCCACCATACATTATACAACAGGAGAGAGCACCAGATGGACATTTTTATTCCTTCTTTGGGACAGCCAGACAGCATGTCTGGGCACAGTGCTTGGTACATGCTGTCACACTGTGTGGTATGGCTGGCAAAGCATATGATTCAGTAGTAATTATAAGCTGCAGAGCAGTACAGTGCTTTCTCACTACGGACTGCACTCTTTCCACTAATGTGGAATAAGTCCTATCCACTGTGATAGGAGGCAATGTCAACCAGTTGTACTGTGGTAGTTATAAGCAGATCACTTGATCCTTAGTCACATATAGGGAAACCATGCATTTTGCATACATCTATATTTATAATGTTTGATGTATAACTGCATCTGAAGTCAGCTGTAGTGAAGTATTCATGAGTAGGAAGTCTTTGTGAATGCTACATTATAAAGCCAGCCACAGTATTTAAATACTTCTACTTGTGTACTACTGGGAATTTTTCCCCCTGGAATCCCACTGAAAATAGGCTCTACTCTGTAAGGCTAACGTGGTTAACACAAATGTAAATAAATAAAAAATAAAGAAGCTAATGTTACACAAAGAACACATTTCTCACAGATAATTGTCTAAGTTGCTAGTTCTACCAAGACAAATATCTCCACTACTAAAGAGAAGATAAAATCTTTTTGGCCAGATGTAGTAGGGAAATGATGCAGAGCTAACTCTGACAACTGTCTATGTTTCTGAATACCATCCTGAAGTATAGAAGGAGCTGCCAACTTTATCTGGTTACAGTGTGGAATTCAAAGTCACACAAATCCTAACCAACCAGAAAAAGCACTGCAAATCCTTTATTACACTAACAATAACTTCAAAATACATAGAACCCAATGGACAAAAGAGTTCTCTGTGCAGGAAGCAAAATTTTAGGGGATTCATTTTATTCATCCCAAACTCAACTCTACAAACCCAAGGGACAAAAGACATTGCACACAGAGGCACAAAAGAACCCTTCACCCCACACTCCCTAATATACGGTGGTTTGATCCCCATTTCCTCACTTAGAACTATATCTGAGGTTGTACTTACAGTAAAGAAAGGGACTGAAACTCTCCAAATTGTTTCTTGACTACCTGAGCCTGTATCAGTCTGAATGGTTCCCTATTTCAGGCATGAACTTACTACAACATGTTTCATAATAAAAAGATACTGAATCCAAACTAAACTCAGTCCTACTTGTAATTTTGCTTATATATGCAAAAGATCCTAAAATTTATTTTCATTCATCTGTTCATTTGTCAGTGCTCTTTTTACCTTATAAAAAGTGGCAGGGGCTGCAAACTAACTAGGTACTCAATATGTACATGACAAAAATTAATCCTGAGCTAGGAAAACAATCCACAACAGGACTTACACATCATGTTCTAGGAAGACAGTCCACTCCAGGACCTGCACATCATGTGTACACATACTGGCAATTAAAGGATCACTATCTCATCCACCAACATGACTGAGATGTGGGAATAAATCAGAGTACCTTCCAAAAACCCATGAGGACACAAGAAAGCTTGACCTAAGCACTATGAGGCAGTAACACTAATCACTGTTCTGTCAAAATATACACACACTCTGTACTGCTCATTAAAAAAAAAATCTCTATTTTTATATGAAGCATATACCAATAGATCTGGAAGAGGACAAAGATAAGCACCTTGACAAAGTTTCCTTCTTCCTTATTTTACTGATATTCTATGTACTATCAAACAACTAAGAATATACTTACTCTTTATATATATATATATATATATATATATATATATATATATATATTACCTTAATCTATTGTCAGAAGAGGCATGACAGCACTACCCTCAAAAAGAAAAAAAAACAGTAAGTATTAAAATCACAATAAAATTAGAGATGGAAAAAGGAGGAAAAGGGCTCAACAGAAATGAAAGGAGTACTCCCTTCCTATGAGGAAAAGAGATGTATACACTTAATGTCATCTTAAAGAGAATGGAGTTGCAGGATCAACAACTGAAGGAGTTCAATCATGTATGGCTAAGATGAAAATCTATTCTTTAAGAGAAGAATCGTACATTCCTTACTCTAGCTACGAATTCTATCAAACAATAATAAAACTGATGATATTGCAGTCAGTCCTTATCACTGGCAGATGAGGTAGCTAGGGCAGTCTTCACCTGATGAAGTCTATATTTCTGGGCAAACCCACTAGTGCAAGAACAAGGCACCTAACAATATCATCAGCGACACAGAATTTAATTAGCAGTCCAGACACTGGAGGACGAGAAGAAGCAAGTGAGGGTTTATACCTGCTCATATTCTCTCATGGGAGGTGAACGGGTTCTTCAGAGGCACCCATCCATGGTGAATCTCCTGTAGACACCAAGGATATATGGAGGAGTTTTGGAGACAAGTTGCACCAACTGTGCTTCTGGATGGGACATTCCTTACAGAAGCAAGTAGCTTCCCCTCCTCTGAGTCAACTGCATCCTCCTTATATGTCTCATCCTGAGGGACTCATGCAAGGGAACATAACATGGAGCAAAAGCAGACATAATCCTTCCTTCTGACTGATGACAGTGAGAATGGCACCCTTATCTCTTCAGGGAACGGTTGAGTGCTGATGCTTCAGTGTGACAGCGCAGACTAGGTATAAAAATAAGTAAGATTAGTACTGCTCACGCTTCATGTATTCTCCTTCTGAAGAATTTGTCAAATTATACCACAGTATGCCATTCCTGCATTTGTTCTTCTTTCAATCCCTTCAACTCAGTAACTCCTCTTTGAACCTACTCCAAGCTCCACTAAGAATCAACCCTTTTTTTCCCCTTTCTTTAAATTCTAATTCTGTAAAAGATTGCAATGACTGTACAACTGTAAAATTTCTTTGTAAATAATTTTATATTGTATATTCTGTAAAAATTTCCTAGACTGTATAATTTACAAGTTTTTTTTTTCTTTTATAAATGGATTGTATATTGTTTGTATGATAGTAACAATTTCATTATTCTGTAAAATTGTTAATGTCTGTGGAGTTTTTCTCCCTGGGCCTCCACTGAAAACGGGCTCTAGTAGGCCCAGTGGACTACCCCAGTCATCAAAGTGAAATAAATAAATAAATGTGCTCTCCAAATGACAAACATCTCCTCCACAGGATGATACTAGCACCCTCTTCCAATCTCACCCTGTGATTTTAACCTGATTTGCAACTGTGTCACTCAAGAATCTACTGTGAGGGATATACAAAACTTTGTAGCAATGACAGAAAATGCTTGCTTATCACTACAGTTATTTTACCAGACAATGAAATTAAATACTTAAACTTTAGTATTTATAGTTAATTTCACGACTAATCTACACAATTTTCAAGATTCGGGACAGAAAAAGGAGTATATCTTTTAATTTATTTTAATATAAATAGTACTGTTCTGCTGTTACAGCTTCAGATGTTTTAATAGCTCAATTTATTTATTTACAATTAACCTGTACAACGTTTTCCCTTAATATTATAACTGTTTGATATCTGTGTGTTGCACTGCTAACTTCTGTAGCTTTTTATTTACAATTAACCTGTACAACGTTTTCCCTTAATATTATAACTGTTTGATATCTGTGTGTTGCACTGCTAACTTCTGTAGCTTTGTGCACTGGTTAATTTACCTAGATTCTGTAACTGCTAATTTGACCTGTGTCATGAATGAAAGGATCCTTGGACCAGCCCACCAACTTGGTTAAATCAAAATAAAAACATACTGATAGGGTTTATGCCCATAATGTCAACTACAACAATTTGTCATAATAGAATATCCTGATTCACATGCAATATGGAGGGCAGTGATTGACAAGGTCAACAACTGCACCTGGCCTGATAAATAAATAAATAAATAAATGTATTTACTTCTACTTATTAACCAGGTATGTCAGCTGGTCCTGGAAGGTGAGCTCGACTGAGGGACATTTTCAGTCATGACTTAGGCCAAAATGGAAAAGGCAAATAACTTTACAGAAACAACAGTAAACAAAGATACAAATGATAATACAATTAAAAATGATAATACAATTAAATATTAGCATATAAAGAGAGAAATACATTGATATGATGCATAAGCAGATATTACTGCAGTTGAAATGAGGCATACAGAGATAGTACATTTGGTAAGAGTATATGTATAGTGATGTTATTAAGAGAAGAGAAAACAATTACTAAAAGGGATAGCATGGTATAGAGTAATACATGTACATGCAAGAGCGTGTGTGTGTGTGTGTGTGTGTGTGTGTGTGTGTGTGTGTGTGTATCTATATATATCTATATATATATATATATATATATATATATATATATATATATATATATATATATATGTATATATGCAAATATACATTAAAGTAACACCCCAGCCCCACGTGTAAAAATGGGAAAAAGGGGTCATGGAGGATGGATGGATATACATTTATATATAATGTATACAGAGAGACATATCCATGCAAACACCTTGTGAATATATTTCTAACTTAAAATGCTTTGACATGCGAGTACTCAATTTAAATGTAATACAATATTTTGCGGGTGAAATGTTATCTGGCAACGATTTTATTTACATGGTTATGTTTAGCATTGATGGATTTCTTTACATAGCAAATTAATATTGGTAGCATTGACTCTGTATACGGTGAATAGAGGGGAAGAAAGACCTGAGCACTTTTATCTAACTTTGACTTCTAAAAGGATGGGGTGAATACCTCTGCGTCACCTCCATGGATCCACATACATGGAGGAGGTTATTCTTCCTAGCCCACTATAAATTGCCAGTCCCTTCACTGCATCCTTTAATGAAGTTACTGGATTCCGTTGCTGTGTATGAAAAAGCCACTTTACATGACAGAATGAAGACAGCAAGGAAATATATCACATACAACAATCCAGAGGAGCAGTGATGAAGACCCTCCCCAACATATAAGCAAAAACTAACAGAACAACAATGACCAGCACCATGCATACAACAGAAAAGATATACTGTTCCACCTACAAAAAACAATGAATTTTTCAAATAAACGCAACCATTTAAGTGTACCTTTAATGTCTCTAAAGAAAAAAAAAACACGCACACAAACACATGAATAGCTAATGTAGCAGCAGCTAAATGCTGCATGCATCACAATAGGCAGACTAGAAACAGAAACAGTTTTCTTCTGCCACTGCATTACATATACCACTCTGAGAAGCAACAGAAAACATGTAGTTCTCTCAAGTATAAGACAAGAGTACTTGCTAGTGATCAAGACCAAATAAAAAAAAAAGTAAATGTACACATATAATACACAAAACTAAGAAAAAAAAGCCTTTCTTTCAAAAATTACTGAATAAATATCTTTCGATTTCTTAAAAAGAAATATAAAACTCAAGTCACATACCATGATGGAAAGAGCTTCAATAACTGCTAGTGATACTTTATAAGACTTTTGATTCATGGTACTAAGAAAATAGAAAAAAAAACACTGGAACCTGGCTCTTTTTGCTGATGTACATTGTTGCGTAGCTAACACTCGAGTATAAATAAAATAACTGGACTGAAATGCCTTTTTTAGTAAATATATAAAGGCAGGTTTACCATTGGAAAGTATGCCTGTCAACTGTTCCTGATTTTGCAGGATCCTCCCTTGTAAAATTTTGATTTTCTGGTAAATTACTAAGGGTTAGAGTTAGTCATTAATGCCTGACATTCATTTTTCCTATTGTTCAGAAAATGCAAGGTGATACAAAACATTTTGTTCTATTAACCTTTTAAGAGAATTAGCATATTAATTCAAGTCATCTTATTCAATCAGCTTTTTAAGTTTGCAGGGCTACTATTAATAAATAAATAAATAATGTTCCTTTTTATTTTTTGCTTTGTGACTGACTCTATAGATAAATACCAAGAACTATGATGGCTACTATTACTTGTTTTTAAGACTTGTATATGCATTTATCAAGTGTTCTCCATAACTGTACTAAGTTCAAAGTGTGTCTGTTCAGATTTCATTTCAGTACTAGCATATGTCCAAGCAAATCTGCTTGGTCTTAAAATATCATCAGACTTTCTTTCCATCAATTTTAACAGCTGTTATTTGATAAACCAGTCACCTGTGTTAGTTAATAACTGTTTCTCTGTACCCAGTAGCTAAAGATGTATGTGTGTATACAGATATATATATATATATATATATATATATATATATATATATATATATTTTTTTTTTTTTTAAGAGCAATACTGTATATGGGTGGCCACGGTGGTGCACCGGTTAGCGGTCGCCTCACAGCAAGAGGTTCTCGGGTTCGATCCTCAGCTGGGGTGCCTTCTGTGCAGAGTCTGCACGTCCTCCCTGTGGTCGCGTGGGTTTCTTCCAGGTGCTCCGGTTTCCTCCCACATCCCAAAGACATGCTGTAGGTGGATTGGACACTCTAAATTGGCCCTAGGTTTGAGTGTGTGCATGTGTGTGCCTTCTGTGGAAGGTTGGGCGCCGGGCTGGCAACTCAACACCATAAAACTCTACTGCCAATCATGAGTGGACAGGTGATCCGCTGTGGCGACCCCTGACCGGGAAAAGAAGACGTAGAGTACTATTTAAAAGTTGCACCTGATTTAGAATTAGAGTAGTATGTAAAAGTTGTACCTGATTTTGGACTTCTGTGACCCCCACCCACCCCCCTCGATGTTTGCACTTGTCCCTTATTGTTGAGAAAAGAAGTTAAGGGGTGTACTTCCTGGAAAAGCTAAAATTCAATGCACATTGGAATAATGGGAAAAAAATAAATAGTAAAAGTTTCACCAAGACAGAAACATGAGTTCTTGGCAGCTTTCTGTTTAATGTACAGAATAGGCTAAACATATCACATTTTTATTTGCCTATAGAAAGTTTCATTTTCCCATAACAAATTCTAATTCCAACACTTGAAAACAACTGTTACGCATTCGTCATTAAAATAAAAAATGGATAACTGACAAATATATTATTAAATATAAACACTTTTTAAGCACGATACAAGCTTAAATGTCAATATTACACGTTTTACCGATTTAATTCAAATTGTAATGACAATGTTCCCCATTCAGAGCAAAGAACGATTTGGAGGGATATGAACGACAGATTTACCAACTTAAGGTACTTTCATATTACACTTACATTACATTCAGTTCTGGAAACCTATCTCCTTAGACACGGAAATAAAAGTAATATATAAAACATTTTCAAAGTTCAAACTGGTCTGCACAGCCTTCAAATAGGTTAAAACAGATTAATTACGATAAACCTCACTAACTTCATGTCAAATATTATGAAATCAATGACAATCTTCGAGCCATATTTAAATAACATATACACTTACCCATACGAATACAATCAGATTGCTAATAACTTTCCAGAAAAAATACCCACACAAAAGAGATCAGTTATGTAAGAGCTTGTGCGTGTCTTTAAATCTCATTCCAGTAAAGGGCTGGGTCTGACAGTGGCATCAAACTATTACGTCACTACAGCAACCAATGAAACATTTGCACTGTTAGGCGAATTTACCTGCTGCTTTGTTTAATCTTAATACTAATTCTGAAAACTATTTATTGTATTGCGTTATATACTTTATGTTGTGTTACGTGTATCAGCGGGTAAGGTTACTTAAGCACTGTAAGTGTTTATGTAATTAATATTAGTTGCCGCCTTTTCAATTCCCAAAGTGGGACATTTTTTGAAGAAAGGTGAGATTTTACAGAACAGAAGATACCCGCGGCCAGTGCAGAGAACAGAGTTTCACTTTTTGTCAAAATAAAAGCTTTTTCTTGTCGCGTTTGAGTTGTTTATGCCGTTTCATATACCATTTAGGTGTCCCGGATATAAAATAACAGATTTATGCAACTGCTGAAGCAAACTTATGACTTTTGTGTCCTAAAATCTCAGGACATTTGCCATTTTTTATTTTTTTTCCGCAGGACACAATTTCCCAAACAGGAACTGTATACGCAAAGAGTGATAGGTGGTAACCCTACTTTTATTTTAATTTCTGTAGCAAGGTCGTGGATGAAAATAGGTTCTGTTGGACAACTTAATGCGAAATAAAATAATTAAATAAATTTGAAGGGTATAATTTTGTTGTGAAAAGAGGATAACCATGTACAACAGCAAAAATAAGTAATTAAGGGTGTCCTGACAAAAATATTAAAAATAGTAAATGTCCTGAGATTGTAGGACATAATTATGTCCCATATTTTATGTAATAGTTGCATAAAATAGTTATTTCTGTATCTAAAATACCTAAATGTTACAAGAAACAGAATAAGCAACTAAACTGCTACAAGAATAAGCTTTTATTTAGGCAAAAAAGTTAAGTTCTATCCTTTGTACTGACCGTGGGTATGTGTCGGCCTGTAAAAATGTGATGTATGTCCCACTTTGGCCATTTGAATAGGTGGCAACCCTAATATATATATATATATATATATATATATATATATATATATATATATATACACACACACACACACAGATACATACCTGTCAACCGCTCAGTGTATGAAATCTAGACAAATCCTAAAATAATGCACAAAAAAATAGGGACAGATTTAACTATTGCTCTTGTAAACTTAGAAAGTTGCTAGAATATCAAAGTTTGTGTTACTTAGCATGCATTGTCTGAAGGATATGTTTGAAACTAGAGTGTCAGTCATTATTTAGTGACTTTAATCTTCAGTGATTTGCCAGAAAACTACAAATTTTATGAGGAACAGCCAAAAAATATGATGCAAAAATCTGGACATTCTGTGAAAGTCTGGCAAGTTGGGGGATTGTACATATCCAGTGTTGGTGCTAGCAGTTTGGGAGCCACCAGCAAGTTTCAAGTTAGGAACACTACCCAGGAGGATGTAAAGTGTGGCCATATTGCTACCACACTCCCTTCCCTGTCAAGCTCTCCCCCAGCACCCCTTTAACAATCACAGTATAAGATGTTCCTATACACAGACCATTGCAAAAACTTGTAGATCCACAGGTTGTACTATGTCAAGTTAGGCAAACTGACTGGCATTTAGTAGTAATGTTACATTACAACAAGCCTCAATACCACAGCAAGGTAACCACTCACAGAGGTATATACACACACTGACTTGCATTTAGTATCAATGTAACATTATGGCAATCCTCTGTACTGCATTAAGGTAACCAGTCCCATAGAGGTACACAAAGACACCCCCACATAGGACAGAGACACCCACACACAGGACAGAGACGCATGCAAGACAAAGACAGTACTAGTGCAAGACTGAGCAGAAACATCCACTCAAGGCAAAGACAGTACTATAGCAAGACTGAACAGAGACACCCGCACAAGACAAAGACAGCACTACAGCAAGACTTAAAAGAGACACCCAAACAAGATGAAGACAGGACTACAGCCTCACTGAAATAAATAAGATGCATTGGACAGACTGACCCCACCACACAAGGCACATTAGGCAGATACAGACATGCAGAACAGTCAGAATGCAGAGGCACACAAGACAGCCATGATGGGACAGACATATACAGAAGACTAAAGACACACACAAGACATACAGGAGAAAGCCACGGGGATTACAGAGACTGAAGCAGGCAAACTCAAACCCAAAGAGAAACGGGTGAAGTCTAAAAGCACACAAATGACAGACACCAGAGTGTCATTTATTTACAGCGTGCAGTTGGCTCTTCAACATATCAAATTGCTCCCACTTGTATTGTGCCATATGAGCAATTTTGGTTCTTCCTGTGCTTTACGCTGTGCTTGCCTCATGATGAATCATGCACTCAAAGCTGTCGTTGCTCCACAACGAATCCTAGCACTCCTAGATGTCACCTCAACAAATCTTGTTACTCCTAGCTGTTCTTGCTTCACAACAAATTCTGCCACTCCTAGCTGTCCCCTCAACAAATCCTGCCACTCCTAGCTGTCCTTGCTTCAACAAATATTGCCGCTTTTTTCATGCTCATTGTCCTACTTGGTCCTACCTTCTGGAGTAAGCAAATTCAGAGTGAATACATAACACAGTACTATACAAGACAGGCTAAGGTGTAACTCGAAAAGTACTGCTATTCAGCATTCTGAAAGACTACTGGAAAGGAAAAAAAGATGTGCACATACCTCGTGTTTTACTGCTATCCTATGAATTTTCTTCCACAGTTTTCAATTCGGCTGCTATATGATTAACCTTGTCCAACTTCATGCTCAGTTGAGAGCACAGCTAAGCCTGAATGTCTCTCCTTACTCAACAATGAACATAGATCCATCTGTTTGAGTTTAGAAAGGCTGCATTCTGCAGTAGCCACTAACAGGTGCAGCCAAATAAATGTGCAGTGAAACATAAGCATTTGTATAATGGTGATGATTTACTGTCAAGCATTTGAGAAAGACATCTCAGTTCGTCGTCAAGGTCATAGTTATCTGTGTCACAGTGGCCACTTGTCCTGTCTGTCAGTTGTTCTTTCAGATCCTTGCACTGTTGGATAAAGGTGTCTTCTGTAACTTCACTCAAGGCTTTAATATTTGATAAAAATTCAAAGGCCTTGTCAAATTCTGAAAGCTGTTCAGACTAGTCGGTAAATGACTGTAGTGTTGTGTCCAGCAGCACACTGAAGAACTACACATGTAGTTTTACCTTTGGGTCCTGTACCATCTCATACTCTCCTTCATACTCAAAGAAATGCTCCACTTTCCTCTGCTTCTTTTGTTAAAATCCAATTCTTCTGCTATCATGGAGGCTTCATCCATGGTGTGTTGAAATCCTGTCTCTCTCTAGTTCCTCAGCAATGATGCCAGCACTTTGACACATAGGTTCATAGGTAAGTAGTAGGCTAGCTGCTTTGCGAGTCATTTTAAGCCAAGCCAGTTTCCTTTACAAAAGTGATATTCAAATTCTGTACCTTTTATCTATGAGGTAAACATCTTAACCAAAATACCAACCACCATTTTATCAACAGATGGACTCTGCAGCAATTTACTTGGACAGTTTATCTCTGTCAGCACATCATACCAAACCACTAAACATTACAGTTAAATCATCATCCTCAGTCCCCTTTTTCCCCATTTTTCTGCATGGGGTCAGGGTTTTGTGTTAACTGTCACCATCTCTCTTGATTAAATGCCACACTCCTGCCTTCTTTGACACTCATGCCTGACTTTCGGAGATCTTCTTTTACACAATCCATCCGCCTTTTTGCTGGACATCCTCATTTCCTCTTACCTTCTTCCTGTCTGTCCAAAGTCTTCGTTACCAGATTGTCTTCTGCTTTTCTGCACATGTCTGAACCACCATAATCTGTTCTCTTTGATCTTTTCTGCACTTGGAGCTACTTTGGCTTCTGCTGTTATGTCCTCATTTCTTCATCTTTCCCACAGTGTGCATCCTACCACCCTTCTCAGGCACTTCATTTGCATTGCCTCTGTCTTCTTCATCTGCTTTGCCTTTACTGCCCAGGTTTCTGTACCATACAGTAGTACTGGTTGCACCACTGTCTTGTACACCTTACTTTTCAGCTTCTTTGGCATTCTACTGTCATAGACTACACCTGAAACTCTATGCCATTTGGCTTCATCCCCTCTGATTCTAACTTTGACCTCTCCATTCAGACTTCTTTTCCCCTCAATCACCCCTCCCAGATATTTGAAGCTATTTACCTTTTCCACTATCTTCCCTTCTATCTTAATTCTCTGCTTCTTCTGATTTTCCCAATTTGCTGTTATTACCACTGTCTTATCTGTGCTTCATTTCATCCCATGTGCCTTCAGTTTTGCATTCCATTCCCCTATCCTTTGCTGAAGTTCTTGCTTAGAGTATGTCTATAATGCCACATCATCTGCATACAGTAACTTTGTTGATCTGTCCCTCCAATCTGCTTGCTAATGTAGTCCATCACCAGTATGAACCACCACAGTACTGCTCAGATCAGCTTTCTTGGGACCTTGTCATATGTTTTCTCAGGTCAATATTAGATCAGCGAACACTTAAAAAAGCGTACGCTGATTGATCGACCTTATGTAAGCAAAAGCTTACAATCTTGAACTGTCAGATCAGCGATTTTTTTCCTAGGGAAAAAAATTGCTGATCCAAAACACATACATACAACACAAGCACACCAAACAAGCAGAAATCCACACACATACACCTAAAATCTGACACCTAACCCTACACTAAACTATGTACAGACCACTAACTATCCACTTACCTTAACCCAAACCCTAACCCTAAGGTCCGTCACTATCGCATACTCACTTCACCCGCTCCCTAACCCTAACTCACCTAACCCACCCTAACACTCACATCCACACAGTCGCACACTTACCTGAATCCGACCCGTAACTTTCCACCACAGCACTGAAAATACTGAAGCAACAGAAACGGACAACCGAATTCTTTCCCTAGAAAAAAAATTAAAGTTTCTGTTTCTTCAATATTTCTAACTTTCGCTAAAATAAGGTCGATCAATCAGCGTTCGCTTGTTTAAGCATTCGCTGATCTAATCTAGACCCTGTTTTCTCCAAGTTTAGAAATGCCCAGTTGAACTTTTTCTCATCTCTATTTTTTTCTTAACTTGCTGTCTCACTGCAAACATTGGGTCATTTGTGCTGCATCCTGATCAGAATCCAACCTGCTAATTTCCCATCTTACATTCTACTATTCTGTGTTTTCATTTATCAACCAACCTGTCTAGAACTTTCATGCAAAGTGATAGGAATTTGATGCCTCTGTACTGCCCACAATTGTGGATGTCCTCTTTTTTTCTTGTACATTGGCATGAGTATGCTTATTCTCCAGTCATCTGGGATACAACTTTCTCCCCACACTGCTGTGAGTACCCTCAGAAGCCATTTCTCCCCTATCTCACCCAGCATCTTTATCATATCTGCTGTGACCTCATCTGAGCCTGCTGCTTTTATTGACTTCATCTTCCTTAGTGCTGTTCTTTCTTCTTCTAGGGTGGGCTCCTATTCTTCTCTCATCATAGGCTGTTTCTGGGGCAGTACAACTTCTGTGGGGTTTTCTTCATTCAGAAGATGCTAGAAATACTCCTTCCATCTGCCTTTGATGTCCTGTGGACTTGTGAGCAAGTTGTTGCTGCCATCCCGTTTGAAGGGTGTCTGACTATCTTCTTTGTCTTTCTGTTTTTGCTTTGCAACCTGATATAGTTTCTTTATGCCACTTACTGATTCTCTTTCCAGAAGTTGGTACAGTGCCTCCAATGCCCTGTTCTTTGCTATTGCAACTCCTTTCTTAGCTTCTTTGTTAGCCAACCAGTATTACTTCCTAGCCAAGTCAGTATTTTCTATCTCCCACTTTTCCTGCATGCCTTCTTTCTGTTGATGACTTCCTGGACTTCTGCATTCCACCACCAGCTTTCCCTTATTTCCATACCCGTCTCAGCCACATTTCTGTTCTGTAGTCCTCACACATGCTGCTTTGAGTTGCTGCCATTTTTCTTCACTTCCACCTATTTCCTCCTCTTCTTGTGATGCTAGAGCCCTGAGTAATTCCTTGAACTGTTGTGCTTTCTCTCCAGTCAACTTCCAGGTCTTCAGTTGATCATAGAGCCTTCTGTGACCATTGCCAGCAGCTGATTGTGGCAACCAGGGGTTTGTGCTGTGGGCTAACTGTTTCACTGGGGATGACTTTGTAATCACTGATTCTACCCAGGGCCTTTTCCTTACTAGGAGGAAGTCTATCGGAGTTGCATGTTGGCCACTCTTGTATGTGATCTTGTGACTGTCTCTCTTTCTAAACTATGCGTTCATTACTATCAATTCATTTGCCAGACAGAAGTCTAGAATGGCCTCTCCTTTATTCATGTTGTTCCACCCATGTGGACCCAGGCAGTCCTCATATCCTGTTCTTTCTGCCCCGGTATGTGCATTCAAGTCACCCATTATCAACACCAATTCATGTTGTCCTGCTTTGTCTGGTAGGTCCTCCAACTGCTGCTTGAATGCACTCTTTTCCTCATTATCACAACCCTGCTGTGGGACAAAGGCTGAGATTATGAGCACTGCCCTATCATTACACTGGAGTCTGATTGCCATGAGTCTGTCACTAACTCTGATGATATCCCTCACTGCCTTCTGAAGCCTCTCTCATCACAATTCCCACACCATTTCTAGCCTGTCCCCCTCCTGAGTGGTAGTCTCTGGATCCCAAGCCAAGTGGCTTTGCTGCACTGCCCTTTCATCTTGTCTCTTGGGTACATAAGATGTAAAGCCTCCTTTGTATCATCATGTCATCCATTTCCAAGCTGTATCCTGTCAGTGAACTTACATGAAGTGTAGCAATTTTCAGTTCATGTTTGGCATGTTGATTGGTTTTACGTCCAGCTTTTCCATAACAGAGCTATCTCAGGTAACCCTAGGCTGGGGAACTAGAAACCTGCTGGCCAGTACCTTACCGACCCAGGGCTGCTGGACTTTATGGGAGGCACACACTGGCCAATAGGGGCACATACACCCCTCCCATCATTAGCATGGGTCCCTGGCTTAGGTTGGAGAAGGCCAGGTCCTCAATCCACTTATCACCGCTAACTATCCATGCCCATTCCTGCCATGGCGAGCAGTCTGTGATCCATGTTCTCCTATCCTGAGGATACTGTGCACCACAGTAGATGCCCAAAATGTTTGGTCTGTACAACTCTTCCCCCTACAGGGCACCATTTAGAGTCTGTGCTGCTGACCATAGCTCCATTCATTGGTGAGTTTGAGATGGAAACACTCAGCATGTTTTTCAAAGGTGGGAGTAACCCCGCAGAGGCACAGGGAGAACATGCAAACTCCAAACAGGCATTCTTCGGAGGTCAGGATCGATCCTTGTATCTTTTCCATGGGAGGCGAAGACCTTAACCATTATGCCATAAATTATGGTTTCACAATTGTATGTAAGCATACAATTATATCAAATTCCAGGCACAATTCCTTTGCCTGTTAATATGTTGCTATGTTACTTGTATGCAAAGTTTCTCCTATTTCCTGTAATGCTTCCATAACTCCCTTCAGCTGAAACTGTACTGTCTTGATGGAATCTATCCTGCATTCCCAGCAAGACTCAGACAATGGCTTCAGAGTGACATGTATGTGTTGTTTCAAGATCTGACATCAGCTTATTGATGCTGAATGGAGTACATAAATGTCCTGCACACATTCAAAGAAAGACACTGCCTGTAGGGATGAATGTGCTCTGGCACTAACTATAAGGTTTAAATTGTGGCAGGCACACAGCACATAAGATGCCTTTGAATTTATCTGTTTTGTCACCGCATACACTGTAGCTCATTTCCCTTTCATATTGCTGTCATTGTCATATCCTTGTCCTCGACTTGATAAAGAAGTGCATCTGTAAGTCCTACTCCAGTTGTATCATTCATAGTCACAGATCCCGGAAAGTGTTCCTCAGTTGTGGTTGCAGTCCTTGAAGTGCCCACATACCTGACTACTACAGTCATTTTCTCTTGATTGCTGATGTCTGGCATGAAATCAAGCATCACAGAAAAGTACCTAGCATCTTTCACCTTCAATACAAAAGCCCTTAAAGTATCATTTGAGGTCAGCTGGATAATTTCATTCTGTATGTCTTTACCAACATATAGACCCATTACTTCTTTATTCCTAATGTGATGCAAATATTCAGCTATGATAGAATCAAACTGTGACAAAAGCTGTACTTGGCCTAAGTGATTGCCATTTTCATGTGTGTACAGTACATCACTCATCCCATGGAATGCCGTGTTATGTTCTGCCAGGTACTGGACAATCACTATAATGCATTCTAACACAGCACGTCAGTTAGTAATTTCTTTTTCAGTTAGCGCTCGTCTCCTATTATCCATTGTCTACCTACTCTTTAGTCTGTTGTCCAGCTCCTTCCACTTGAGCATGCATGCTACATGCTCTGGTGATCAGTCGTGGCAGTGTAAAGCTTTGGACACCTCTCTCCATGTTATGTAACCACCTGACTCAAGAAGGTGGCTAGAATGTCTGAACAATTTGCTTGGAAAGCAAACCAGTGCATCTCTTGAGACTGAATATATCAACAAAGACCATTTATCTCTCTTTCAATTAGTCAGCTGGTGGAAATAGCTCTCTGAGGTAAATCTTCTTTTCTGTTCATTGACTGAGAAAAATAAAAACAGAAACACTTTAAATACTAGTCATATATGTAACAGGGACATTCTGCAAAGTCTAACAAAAATAAATTATCCCAAAAATACAAACAAATCCTACATTCTCCAAAAAGAAGTTTAAAAAAGCAGCAACTTACCTTTTGATGGAGTTACTGCTGACATACTTGCTTGTACTACTCTTCCAGATGGCCCTCACTAAAGATTTTGTGAAACAGAAAATTGTCCTGAAAAGGACAGTTTGCAGATGTTTTTAAAAATTGGGTGCCCTTAAAAGGATATTTTAAGAAGAATAAATGTCTGGTGGTCCTGAATCCCTTTTCTTTCGCTGTCTTGCCCTTGTCCTCAGCTTCCTGCTCACTTGCTCTTCCAATAAATTGCAGTCCAAAGAAACAATCATTACTAGAATTAATTAATTCTAGCAAAGATAAAAATGCTTGCAGCATGGGCTTTTTAAAGGTAGATCTCTACAGATAAGGTAGTGCCACGATCGCCACTTGGACCAATTAGGTCCTTTCTTTGCCTCTCCCTTCCTAAAAAGAAAATCTGAACTGAAACCAATCAGGGTCCTCACTTCATTGAAGCAGAAGTGATGGACTACAGCTTTCTGTTGACATCATCACCTCCTCAGTGGAGAAAGTGAAAGAAAAAACATTAGCCAATGACTTGCTTTGCTCTTGACATCATTTGAATGCTGGAGCACGGCACAACAGAACTCTATAATATCTGATTGGAAAGCCCTGAAAGATATGGGGACCCCATGGCCACTGGTTTCATGGGTGCCTAACACTGGTTATGCACATATAGCTTTCATGTATACACTTACCCTTGTTAATACTTGACATTTGGTTGAATGCCCATTTTGATGAATGACAATGGACTCCAAATGGTTGGAAGTCCTTTTAGTCAAATGACTATTTGACTAATAATCCATTTCACTGACTGTGGCATAGACACATCTAGTTTTTTTAATACAGAAGTAGAATATGTAGAAATATAATACAGAAGCTTTATCTGGTAATTACCTACACATAACCATTGCTGGTGTGGTTTCTCTTTGCAACAGTGATTCCCTGTGTGTGGTATTTTCACTTTTCTCCCCTGTTGTGCAACCATAGATATAGTACATATAAGTAAGGGGATTGAGGGGCAAAGGGGATGGGTGGCTGTTAGGCAGCTTTCCCCCTACAAAAAAAAAAACTCTTTCTAAAATATTTCCTTAGGTGATTTTCACTTCTTGATATTTCATTTATATGAAATTTATTTAAAAGGTGTTTCAGTGAAATGGGCTTTCAACCAATTGATTTCAGTCATTTGTCATTTAGGATTCAACCAAATGGACATTCATCTAAGTATTATAGACTCATATACCTTTAATATACATACACGTACAGATAGATACACACAGAAATTATAATTAAAACTGGTGAGATGGTGCATGAATTTCACCAAAACAAAAATAAAAAATGCATCACACGGACTATCAGACAAGTATTTTAATAACCAAACATTAAAATATCCAGCAGTTAAAAGTTAGTTAAATGTTTTCATCAACCAAAGAATGACTTCATCAGAACACAGTAGCACAAATTAATTAGCTTATATACTCTCCAAATTCAAATATTTAACTAATTAAATAATAAATTCTTAAAGCAATATACTCCATTTATACCATAGTTAAAAACAATTTTGAATATAACAATAATAAATTTCTAAATAAATAAATATGCAAATAGATTTATATATACATGCATATTACCATTTTATGTGTGTTCTTGTCCACATTTCCAGGTGTGCTTTGACAATGAGAACCATGTTGATGCAAGTGAATGTGAACAGGGGGATTTTCAAGTGCCCAGATGCTCCAAAAGACTAGCAAACAGAAATATCGAGAAGAGGAACTTTCATTACAATCAGGGTTGGCAAGGTTACACCAACCAGGGGAGGGGGAGAGGCTGGTTTTAAGTGTGGAAGAAAAGAATATTCTCCACTCCTTCCAAGGGTTTAACGCATATAATTGCACTAAAAAGGAAATTTCTGAAGAATTTTTTACACTCTTCTCGAAGGGATTCAAATTTGTACCCACTCAACTTCCAGATTTAGCAGATATTATGGTGGATATACACCTATATACAAGAAAACCTAATTTTAAAGTTTTGTTCAGTAGAAAGGGGAAGATGGTTTACATACTCTTGAGAGATGCAATTAAGAAGAATAGTATATACAATCCACCCCTTCATCCACTGATTCATACTTTTGAAAAAGTTGTTAAAGAAGAAATATACCAACTTTGGTTACAGGATAAGAAATTTTACCATAATTTAAACCCCAAAGAGAGAATTTTAATGAGGGAATTGAGGGAAGACAAGTTCCTAAGAATTATGGCTCCTGATAAAGGTGGTGGAATAGTGGTGCTTTATATGGATGACTATATTAATTTAATGCAAGAAATGTTGTTTGATCAGGACAACTACTTGCAAGTCTCTAAAAATGAAATACATATTCCCTACCGACGTATTGATAGTTACCCTGAGGAATACTTGTTGGACCAAAGGATTAGTCAATAAACTTATGAGTTTCTTATGAATTCAAACCCCAGAATCCCTACATTTTTGGAATACCTAAGATCCGCAAAAACATTGTTTCTCCACCATTTAGGCCCATAGTGGCCACTAGTGGGTCTAAAACTCATGGTTTAGCAGTTTTTGTGGATAAAATTCTTCAGCATGTAGTGGAAACTATACCCCATATAGTTAAAGATTCTTGGGATTTTCTGGGGCAAATTAAGCAGAATTATCGGTCCAACAAAGTTATATTTTTAACTATTGATGTCAAGGATCTTTTTACATGCATTCCCAAGGTTGAGGGGATGCAATTCTTTGAAGATGCACTATTGGCATGCTCTTCCATTGACCCAGACCGGATACAACTCACCTGTGAGATTATGACTCATGTGTTAGATAATAACTACATATTCTTTGACGGTGAATATTACCAACAAATCCGAGGAGTAGCCATGGGAGCAGCATGCTCCCTTTATGCCAGTTTAGTGTTACTTGGGTCGGAGATGCAATATGTTCTAAATAGCAAATGTAAACCAGATATTATTTTATATCATAGATGTTTGGATGATATATTTGGTTTATGGGGAGGCAATTCTACTGATACACCAGATTTTATAGAATATCTAAATAACACAACCGCCTTTTTAAAATTTACCTATCAAGTTGACAAGTCTGAAATCAATTTCCTGGATGTCAAGATTTCTAAAAAGGAGCAAGGGTTTAAATCTAATATATACCATAAACCTACATTTTGTAACACCTACCTGCACTACTATAGCCACCATCTTAAAAGTCAAAAGCCAAGTATCGTAAAAGGACAGGCCATTAGAATTGCTAGAATGACATCTGAAAGAGATGACGCCAAGTATGAATTTAGTAGATTGATGGTTATGTTTTCTGAGAGAGGGTATCCCATTAATTTACTTGAATCTGTCTTAGGAGAAGTTTTAGACCAATGGGGAACTAAATATAAACCACTGTTAGGCAATGGGGTGAGACATATAATACCTGACAGAGATCAAAAACTAGAAGATCTAAATTCTCATACACCTACCAGTACAGAACAGGTGGATTTTAACTATGCCTGTATTATACAGCATTGTCCACTCTCTGATAGAATTAAAGATGTCCTACATAAAAATTGGATCATTTTTAAAACCAACAGCAATGTATATGGGAAAGATGGCAGACAACCCACTTTTGCCACTAAGGTGGGCATCAATTTGAAAACTAATTTGGAGAGAGTTGGAGGTATTAAACGTAATCTGGGTGAAAGTACTAAACCTTGTGGGCGATGCTCACAATGCCAATACATTTTGCAGACCTCACCTATTATTTTAAACAATATTGGTGGGAATGTTTTACATTTAAGAAAGGGGAATTGCCACACGAGTAGGTTAGTATACATCGCCCTATGTAACACCTGCAGTGGATTTTATTTTGACAAAACCGAGAGGGCTCTCAAATGCAGGATTTAAGAACACTTATGAACTAAAAAATAAAAAAGAGACCACTGCCCTTTACAGGCATTCTATAGCTTGTAAGGGTTATGTAGGGTTTACATTTGGTATTATTGACATTGTTGAATTTGATGGTAGAGGGGGAGATTGGAAACATTGTTTGCTTAAGAAAGAGTTAATGTGGCAGCTTAGGCTAGCCTCAAACTTTTTTCCTGGTTTGAATGATTATTTATCTATTTTACCAGTATTAAAAGAGAGGGCTAATAGATTAAAACAGCCCAAAAATAAAAAGCATACCTGGAAATGTGGACAAGAGCACACATAAAATGGTAATATACAGGTATATATAAATCTATTTGCATATTTATTTATTTAGAAATGTATTATTGATATATTCAAAATTGTTTTTAACTATGGTATAAATGGAGTATATTGCTTTAAGAATTGATTACTTAAGTAAATATTTGAATTTGGGGAGTATATAAGCTTAATTAATTTGTGCTACTGTGTTCTGATGAAGTCATTCTTTGGTTGATGAAAGCGCTTAACCAACTTTTAACTGCTGGATATTTTAATGTTTGGTTATTAAAATACTTGTCTGATAGTCCGCGTGGTGCATAGATACACACAGACACATATGTACATGAATACATATATATATAATATCCATGTATATATATATATATATATATATATATATATATATATATATATGTGTGTGTGTGTGTGTGTGTGTGTGTATGTACGTAAATGTATGTTTATATCAGTGGTGGCCAGTGATTTTAAAGCAAGGTGGGGCTGCAGGAAGTAAGATAATGGGTGGTGCCAAATGCAGTGATACAGGGCTGTATTATAGCAGGTCAATAACCTTTACCTGTGATCAAACAACAGATGAGGTCATTCCCTTTCATCCACATACTTCCTCACTGTAAACTAATCATTGTAACCAGTATCCTGAATATATACACCTTAGTTGTCTAGCTAAGCAAGGCCAGCCTTCAGTGAAATGTAGTCCAAGATAAAAGACTTCAATGGGCATCTTCTTACCCACTAGTCTCCTCTACATTTCCTCAGTACCTTCCCCTGTTTCCTCCTCATCCTGATCCCAGATCATCCATGTAGATTACTTATTTCTTGTGTTTTTCATACCTTTTTACTCCCTCCCATGCTTTTAGCACCCTGTAACTGGCCAAGACTCTACAGTAATTTAAGTCTGGAGGAAGTAACTGAATTAAGCCGGGGTCTGAGGACTACAGAATTCATGGAGTTCTAGATGCTCTGAGGTCCATCTTAGATCTTTTTTTCTTTTTTTTTTTTTTTTTTTACAAAGCTTTGATTTAGTTATGGTGGCTTGAACCAGAGGTGTAGCTAGTTGCTTTTGCGCCTGATGCTATTCCATGATCTGGTGCCCCTCCAAAACAAGAAAAAAAATCTCTTCTTAAAGTTGAAGACCCAAAAAAGTTAAAACAAACAAATATAATTCCTTTATTTTCAGTTTTTACTTGATACAGCAACTTTTTTTTCATGTGGGAAGTCTTTGGTATGTAAAATAAAGCTCATATCACAGCTGAACAAAAAAAAAACTCTTTTCTTTTAAACTGCAACACATTTGTAGCAAGCAGCTGCTTCAGTTTACAGTTTCAACTTTGCCACACAGTTCAGCTTTGACTGCAAATGCAATAAATATATCTATGTACTAAAGAGCAATCAGCTAATCATGTGCCCTAAAACTATTTACCCAGGGAAGCTGCCCCCTTCACCCCACTCTTGCTATGCTACTGGTATGAACAAAAATTATAAGTAAGGAAATATTTTCAGTCTTATTTTTTTCTATGAAAAATAAATTGTCTAAAGATTAATGTTCAAAGTTAAGAAAATAGTAGTTCACCAATTAGCTGTGGAGATGAATTCTAGGATACATTAATCCTAAGAATAATACCTGCCTTCCTACCCAGTCCAAAAAAAAGATTAGTTAGCTTAGTATTAGATTGTAGTGAAAAGTAAATGAAGAGTGGTGAGAGTCATATATTTTAAACCTGAGGAACTAGGAGAAGAAACTAAAGTTCTTGGATATAATCCACAAAGAGAAAGGGAGTACATGTAGATTTCACATAGAAAAAATGATCAGACAGAAGTTCAACAGCAGAACAAAATGCTGATAGATGCCAATACTATTCAATGCAACACTCTGCCAGTGATCAGTTGCTATTGTACACACCCTGCCCAGACCACCTCAGAGAGGTACTTATTGAGTACAGTGCTGATGTTTGACTGTAATAGAAAGTGAAAAAAAAACTATGCATACTACTTCTGCAAAGCCAGAAAAATCTTTGCATATTTTGAACAAATGACAACAGTGTCAATCACTTTTATCTACAAACAACTCCTGAACCTGTAAATTAAAGCCATCTTTATTGACTAAATATATCTTGACTATCAGAATATAATAAAATAAAAATAGTAACAATTGGCCATAAGTAATTCCCTCCACCACACACACACACACACACACACACACACACACACACACACACACACACACACGCAGGCGTACACAGATGTGACCATGAAATATAGCCACCTGTATGACTGTGACCGTACACTTCATATGTTTGGATGCAATCAAATGAATGAATGAACAAATGCATACATAATTGCCTCACAGGATTTTATCATCTTCTCAGTTCACTGCTGTCAGAATACAATGCAACCTGCTACAGTCTCCTCCACCACATATGTCTCAACGTATCACTCAGGAAGACAGTCAAAATAATAACAGATAAAGGACCAAAGTCAGTGACAACTATTAAATTTATATACCTGAAACCTTCTAGAATAACAAGCTTTCCATTAGCATGCTTTTTGGAAGGCTGTGAAGTTTGAAACTCAAACATCTGTCATCATTATTTTAGTGACTATAGTCCTTATTGATTTGCCAAAAAAAAAAAAAAAACTCAGAGTTTATGAGGAACAGACCAACATATGACAGAAAAATCAGAAACATTCTGAAAAACAAGGACAGGCTGAGCATCTATGCCCCCACCACAAACATACATATATGCATGCATATACATACACACACGACCATTGGTTAAAACCATCTGTATTTATTTATTTATTTACATTTGTTTACTGGGTGATGCCCACGGACAACAAGTCCTTTTTTTCAGTGGAGACCCGGGAGAAAAGCTCCAATGAACAAAGTAATACAATAGCATAAAAAGTTTCAAGTTGAACACAGTAATACAATAGGATAAAAAGTTTCAAGTTACATAGTCATACTAGTATTTTAAAATAAGATGGTAGAACATAGTAAAATAGCCTTAGCACTTAGTTAATAGCATACACGTAAGTAGAAGTATAGATACAATATAAACATTAACAATTTACAAAAAATGATATATATATATATATATATATATATATATAAATAATTTTTTTTTTTTTTTTTTTTTTGTCAAATTATGTGAAGGAAGGGACCTTCCTCACATGATTTTGAAAAGTGTGGCCAGAGTAGTGGAGAAATGGGTAGGGATAAAAGGTTAGCCTGGAGCAAGGCATGGGCATAACCAGTGTGATAGGAAATATTGTTTTAGTTCCTGCTTAAAGTATTGTGTATGATCAATAGATAGAATTTGTTGAGGGAGGGAGTTCCAGACTTTTGCAATCCTGTGGCAGTATAAGGAGTCACCAATGAAAGTTATGAGATTTATTTACTTTAAGTAGGAGTTTGTCTGCTGACCCTAAGAGTTAAGGTTTTGTAGGGTTGGACAAGGTTTGTTAGGGCTCAGGCAGTTATCATTTTATACATTACTGTAGAATTAGCAATTGGTTTTGCATGAGTAAGTTTTGGAGTTCTAACCAATTTAGTTGTTTGAGGGCAGTACAATGATGTGTTTTTTGGGGTAGGTTAGTTGCAAATTTGGCAATCTTATCCTAGCAAGATCCAAGTTTGTTTAGTTCTGTTTTACGGAGGTTTGTGAATATTTGAGAACCACAGAGAAGTGAGGATAATAAGTAGGTTCTTGCTGTAGCCAGTCTAGCTTGGTCTGAAAGATAGGGTTTAGCTCTGTAGAGTGTACTACATGTGAGCTATATGTTTCTCAAATTTCAGTGCATTATCTATGGTAACCCCAAGAAGTTTAGTTTGTTCAGCTGCTACTGTTTCTATTTTAGTGCCACAGGAAGAGAAAATAGAGAGGGATTGGCTTAGTGAGGAAGGATTCGGAAAAGACCATGTATAAAATTAGTTTAGTCAGATTTAGTATCAGTTGGTGGGCTGCTACCGTATTTTCCAATGTTGGTAAGGGCAGTCTGGGTTTTTTCTTGAAGTGTCTGAATTGTGGGTGCTGAGCAGATGAGCGAGGAGTCATCTGCATGATGAATAATGTTGGCAGTGCGCAGAACCAGCAGCTGTTGTAAGGTCATTGGTGAAGATTGTAAAGAGTAGTGGTCCTAGAATTGATCCTTAGGGGACTCCTATGGAGATGGTAAGTTGGGAGAGAGTTTATTTTCCTTATAGGGTAGCTTTGAAACCAATTTAGGATCTCAAGGCAAAGGTTGTAGTTGGCAAGTTTGTTGTTTAGGAGGATTTTATGTGATACGGGTGTCAAAGGCCTTTGACATGTCAAGAAAAGTAGCAGTGACAATTTGGTTGTTTTTAAAAGGTGGTTTATAGAGCTTGGTAAAGCTAACAAGGGCTGTACTAGTACTGTGTTTTTGGTCAAAAACCATGAGCCTGCTTTTATTGACTTCATCTTCCTTAGTGCTGTTCTTTCTTCTTCTAGGGTGGGCTCCTATTCTTCTCTCATCATAGGCTGTTTCTGGGGCAGTATAACTTCTGTGGGGTTTTCTTCATTCAGAAGATGCTAGAAATACTCCTTCCATCTGCCTTTGATGTCCTGTGGACTTGTGAGCAGGTTGTTGCTGCCATCCCGTATGAAGGGTGTCTGACTATCTTCTTTGTCTTTCTGTTTTTGCTTTGCAACCTGATATAGTTTCTTTATGCCACTTACTGATTCACTTTCCAGAAGTTGGTACAGTGCCTCCAATGCCCTGTTCTTTGCTATTGCAACTCCTTTCTTAGCTTCTTTGTTAGCCAACCAGTATTACTTCCTAGCCTAGTCAGTATTTTCTATCTCCCACTTTTCCTGCATGCCTTCTTTCTTTTGATGACTTCCTGGACTTCTGCATTCCACCACCAGCTTTCCCTTATTTCCATACCCGTCTCAGCCACATTTCTGTTCTGTAGTCCCCACACATGCTGCTTTGAGTTGCTGCCATTTTTCTTCACTTCCACCTATTTCCTCCTCTTCTTGTGATGCTAGAGCCCTGAGTAATTCCTTGAACTGTTGTGCTTTCTCTCCAGTCAACTTCCAGGTCTTCAGTTGATCATAGAGCCTTCTGTGACCATTGCCAGCAGCTGATTGTGGCAACCAGGGGTTTGTGCTGTGGGCTAACTGTTTCACTGGGGATGACATTGTAATCACTGATTCTACCCAGGGCCTTTTCCTTACTAGGAGGAAGTCTACCGGAGTTGCATGTTGGCCAGTCTTGTATGTGATCTTGTGACTGTCTCTCTTTCTGAACTATGCGTTCATTACTATCAATTCATTTGCCAGACAGAAGTCTAGAATGGCCTCTCCTTTATTCATGTTGTTCCACCCATGTGAACCCAGGCAGTCCTCATATCCTGTTCTTTCTGCCCCGGTATGTGCATTCAAGTCACCCTTTATCAACACCAATTCATGTTGTCCTGCTTTGTCTGGTAGGTCCTCCAACTGCTGCTTGAATGCACTCTTTTCCTCATTATCACAACCCTGCTGTGGGGCACAGGCTGAGATTATGAGCACTGCCCTATCATTACACTGGAGTCTGATTGCCATGAGTCTGTCACTAATTCTGATGATATCCCTCACTGCCTTCTGAAGCCTCTCTCTCACCACAATTCCCACACCATTTCTAGCCTGTCTCCCTCCTGAGTGGTAGTCTCTGGATCTCAAGCCAAGTGGCTTCGCTGCACTGCCCTTTCATCTTGTCTCTTGGGTACATAAGATGTAAAGCCTCCTCTGTATCATCATGTCATCCATTTCCAAGCTGTATCCTGTCAGTGAACTTACATGAAGTGTAGCAATTTTCAGTTCATGTTTGGCATGTTGATTGGTTTTACGTCCAGCTTTTCCATAACAGAGCTATCTCAGGTAACCCTAGGCTGGGCAACTAGAAACCTGCCGGCCAGTACCTTATCGACCCAGGGCTGCTGGACTTTATGGAAGGCACACACTGGCCAATAGGGGCACATACACCCCTCCCATCATTAGCATGGGTCCCTGGCTTAGGTTGGAGAAGGCCAGGTCCTCAATCCACTTATCACCGCTAACTATCCATGCCCATTCCTGCCATGGCGAGCAGTCTGTGATCCATGTTCTCCTATCCTGAGGATACTGTGCACCACAGTAGATGCCCAAAATGGTTGGTCTGTACAACTCTTCCCCCTACAGGGCACCATTTAGAGTCTGTGCTGCTGCCCATAGCTCCATTCATTGGTGAGTTTGAGATGGAAACACTCAGCATGTTTTTTTCAAAGGTGGGAGGAACCCCGCAGAGGCACAGGGAGAACATGCAAACTCCAAACAGGCATTCTTCGGAGGTCAGGATCGATCCTTGTATCTTTTCCATGGGAGGCGAAGACCTTAACCATTATGCCATAAATTATGGTTTCACAATTGTATGTAAGCATACAATTATATCAAATTCCAGGCACAATTCCTTTGCCTGTTAATATGTTGCTATGTTACTTGTATGCAAAGTTTCTCCTATTTACTGTAATGCTTCCATAACTCCCTTCAGCTGAAACTGTACTGTCTTGATGGAATCTATCCTGCATTCCCAGCAAGACTCAGACAATGGCTTCAGAGTGACATGTATGTGTTGTTTCAAAATCTGACATCAGCTTATTGATGCTGAATGGAGTACATAAATGTTCTGCACACATTCAAAGAAAGACACTGCCTATAATGATGAATGTGCTCTGTCACTAACTATAAGGTTTAAATTGTGGCAGGCACACAGCACATAAGATGCCTTTGAATTCATCTGTTTTGTCACCGCATACACTGTAGCTCATTTCCTTTTCATATTGCTGTCATTGCCATATCCTTGTCCTCGACTTGATAAAGAAGTGCATCTGTAAGTCCTACTCCAGTTGTATCATTCATAGTCACAGATCCCAGAAAGTGTTCCTCAGTTGTGGTTGCAGTCCTTGAAGTGCCCACATACCTGACTACTACAGTCATTTTCTCTTGATTGCTGATGTCTGGCATGAAATCAAGCATCACAGAAAAGTACCTAGCATCTTTCACCTTCTCTGCAATAGCCCTTAAAGTATCATTTGAGGTCAGCTGGATAATTTCATTCTGTATGTCTTTACCAAGATATAGACCCATTACTTCTTTATTCCTAATGTGATGCAAATATTCAGCTATGATAGAATCAAACTGTGACAAAAGCTGTACTTGGCCTAAGTGATTGCCATTTTCATGTGTGTACAGTACATCACTCATCCCATGGAATACCGTGTTATGTTCTGCCAGGTACTGGACAATCACTATAATGCATTCTAACACAGCACGTCAGTTAGTAATTTCTTTTTCAGTTAGCGCTCGTCTCCTATTATCCATTGTCTACCTACTCTTTAGTCTGTTGTCCAGCTCCTTCCACTTGAACATGCATGCTACATGCTCTCGTGATCAGTCATGGCAGTGTAAAGCTTTGGACACCTCTCTCCATGTTATGTAACCACCTGACTCAAGAAGGTGGCTAGAATGTCTGAACAATTTGCTTGGAAAGCAAACCAGTGCATCTCTTGAGACTGAATATATCAACCAAGACCATTTAACTCTCTTTCAATTAGTCAGCTGGTGGAAATAGCTCTCTGAGGTAAATCTTTTCTGTTCATTGACTGAGAAAAATAAAAACAGAAACACTTTAAATACTAGTCTTATATATGTAACAGGGACATTCTGCAAAGTCTAACAAAAACAAATTATCCCAAAAATACAAACAAATCCTACATTCTCCAAAAAGAAGTTAAAAAAACAGCAACTTACCTTTTGATGGAGTTACTGCTGACATACTTGCTTGTACTACTCTTCCAGATGGCCCTCACTAAAGATTTTGTGAAACAGAAAATTGTCCTGAAAAGGACAGTTTGCAGATGTTTTTAAAAATTGGGTGCCCTTAAAAGGATAGTTTAAGAAGAATAAATGTCTGGTGGTCCCGAATCCCTTTTCTTTCGCTGTCTTGCCCTTGTCCTCAGCTTCCTGCTCACTTGCTCTTCCAATAAATTGCAGTCCAAAGAAACAATCATTACTAGAATTAATTAATTCTAGCAAAGATAAAAATGCTTGCAGCATGGGCTTTTTAAAGGTAGATCTCTACAGATAAGGTAGTGTCACGATCGCCACTTGGACCATTTAGGTCCTTTCTTTGCCTCTCCCTTCCTAAAAAAAAAATCTGAACTGAAACCAATCAGGGTCCTCACTTCATTGAAGCAGATGTGAGGACTGCAGCTTTCTGTTGACATCATCACCTCCTCAGTGGAGAAAGTGAAAGAAAAAACATTAGCCAATGACCTGCTTTGCTCTTGACATCATTTGAATGCTGGAGCAAGGCACAACAGAACTCTGTAATATCTGATTGGAAAGCCCTGAAAGATATGGGGACCCCTATGGCCACTGGTTTCATGGGTGCCTAACACTGGTTATGCACATATCGCTTTCATGTATACACTTACCCTTGTTAATACTTGACATTTGGTTGAATGCCCATTTTGATGAATGACAATGGACTCCAAATGGTTGGAAGTCCTTTTAGTCAAATGACTATTTGACTAATAGTCCATTTCACTGACTGTGGCATAGACACATCTAGTTTTTTTAATACAGAAGTAGAATATGTAGAAATATAATACAGAAGCTTTATCTGGTAATTACCTACACATAACCATTGCTGGTGTGGTTTCTCTTTGCAACAGCGATTCCCTGTATGTGGTATTTTCACTTTTCTACCCTGTTGTGCAACCATAGATATAGTACATATAAGTAAGGGGATTGAGGGGCAAAGGGCTGTTAGGCAGCTTTCCCCCTACAAAAAAAAACCCTTTCTAAAATATTTCCTTAGGTGATTTTCACTTCTTGATATTTCATTTATATGAAATTTATTTAAAAGGTGTTTCAGTGAAATGGGCTTTCAACCAATTGATTTCAGTCATTTGTCATTTAGGATTCAACCAAATGGACAGTCATCTAAGTATTATAGACTCATATACCTTTAATATACATACACGTACAGATAGATACACACAGAAATTATAATTAAAACTGGTGAGATGGTGCATGAATATCACCAAAACAAAAATAAAAAACGCATCACACGGACTATCAGACAAGTATTTTAATAACCAAACATTAAAATATCCAGCAGTTAAAAGTTGGTTAAACGCTTTCATCAACCAAAGAATGACTTCATCAGAGCACAGTAGCACAAATTAATTAAGCTTATATACTCTCCAAATTCAAATATTTAACTAATTAAATAATAAATTCTTAAAGCAATATACTCCATTTATACCATAGTTAAAAACAATTTTGAATATAACAATAATAAATTTCTAAATAAATAAATATGCAAATAGATTTATATATACATGCATATTACCATTTTATGTGTGTTCTTGTCCACATTTCCAGGTGTGCTTTGACAATGAGAACCATGTTGATGCAAGTGAATGTGAACAGGGGGATTTTCAAGTGCCCAGATGCTCCAAAAGACTAGCAAACAGAAATATCGAGAAGAGGAACTTTCATTACAATTAGGGTTGGCAAGGTTGCACCAACCGGGGGAGGGGGAGAGTCTGGTTTTGAGTGTGGAAGAAAGGAATATTCTCCACTCCTTCCAAGGGTTTAATATATATAATTATACTGAAAAGGAAATTTCTGAAGAATTGTTTACCCTCTTCTCGAAGGGATTCAAATTTGTACCCACTCAACTTCCAGATCTAACAGATATTATGGTGGACGTACACCTATATACAAGAAAACTTAATTTTAAAGTTTTGTTCAGTGGAAAAGGGGAAGATGGGTTACATACTATTAAGAGAGATGCAATTAAGAAGAATAGTATATACAATCCGCCCCTTCATCCACTGATTCATACCTTTGAAAAAGTTGTTAAAGAAGAAATATACCAACCTTGGGCACAGGATAAGAAATTTTATCATAATTTAAACCCTAAAGAGAGAATTTTAATGAGGAAATTGAGGGAATACAAATCCCTAAGAATTATGGCTCCTGATAAAGGTGGTGGAATAGTGGTGCTTTATATGGATGACTATATTAATTTAATGCAAGAAATGTTGTTTGATCAGGACAACTACTTGCAAGTCTCTAAAAATGAAATACATATTCCCTACCGACGTATTGATAGTTACCCTGAGGAATACTTGTTGGACCAAAGGATTAGTCAATAAACTTATGAGTTTCTTATGAATTCAAACCCCAGAATCCCTACATTTTTGGAATACCTAAGATCCGCAAAAACATTGTTTCTCCACCATTTAGGCCCATAGTGGCCACTAGTGGGTCTAAAACTCATGGTTTAGCAGTTTTTGTGGATAAAATTCTTCAGCATGTAGTGGAAACTATACCCCATATAGTTAAAGATTCTTGGGATTTTCTGGGGCAAATTAAGCAGAGTTATTGGTCCAACGAAGTTACATTTTCAACTATTGACGTCAAGGATCTTTTTACATGCATTCCTAGGGTTGAGGAGATGCAATTTTTTGAAGATGCACTATTGGCATGCTCTTCCATTGACCCTGATAGGATACAACTCACCTGTGAGATTATGACCCATGTGTTGGACAATAATTACATATTTTTTGAGGGTGAGTACTACCAACAGATCCAAGGAGTAGTCATGGGAGCAACATGCGCTCCCCTTTATGCCAGTTTAGTGTTACTTGGGTGGGAGATGCAATATGTTCTAAATAGCAAATGTAAACCAGATATTATTTTATATCATAGATGTTTGGATGATATATTTGGTTTATGGGGAGGCAATTCTACTGATACACCAGATTTTATAGAATATCTAAACAATACCACCACCTTTTTAAAATTTACCTATCAAGTTGACAAGTCTGAAATCAATTTCCTGGATGTCAAGATTTCTAAAAAGGAGCAAGGGTTTAAATCTAATATATACCATAAACCTACATTTTGTAACACCTACCTGCACTACTATAGCCACCATCTTAAAAGTCAAAAGCCAAGTATCGTAAAAGGACAGGCCATTAGAATTGCTAGAATGACATCTGAAAGAGATGACGTCAAGTATGAATTTAGTAGATTGATGGTTATGTTTTCTGAGAGAGGGTATCCCATTAATTTACTTGAATCTGTCTTAGGAGAAGTTTTAGACCAATGGGGAACTAAATATAAACCACTGTTAGGCAATGGGGTGAGACATATAATACCTGACAGAGATCAAAAACTAGAAGATCTAAATTCTCATACACCTACCAGTACAGAACAGGTGGATTTTAACTATGCCTGTATTATACAGCATTGTCCACTCTCTGATAGAATTAAAGATGTCCTACATAAAAATTGGATCATTTTTAAAACCAACAGCAATGTATATGGGAAAGATGGCAGACAACCCACTTTTGCCACTAAGGTGGGCATCAATTTGAAAACTAATTTGGAGAGAGTTGGAGGTATTAAACGTAATCTGGGTGAAAGTACTAAACCTTGTGGGCGATGCTCACAATGCCAATACATTTTGCAGACCTCACCTATTATTTTAAACAATATTGGTGGGAATGTTTTACATTTAAGAAAGGGGAATTGCCACACGAGTAGGTTAGTATACATCGCCCTATGTAACACCTGCAGTGGATTTTATTTTGACAAAACCGAGAGGGCTCTCAAATGCAGGATTTAAGAACACTTATGAACTAAAAAATAAAAAAGAGACCACTGCCCTTTACAGGCATTCTATAGCTTGTAAGGGTTATGTAGGGTTTACATTTGGTATTATTGACATTGTTGAATTTGATGGTAGAGGGGGAGATTGGAAACATTGTTTGCTTAAGAAAGAGTTAATGTGGCAGCTTAGGCTAGCCTCAAACTTTTTTCCTGGTTTGAATGATTATTTATCTATTTTACCAGTATTAAAAGAGAGGGCTAATAGATTAAAACAGCCCAAAAATAAAAAGCATACCTGGAAATGTGGACAAGAGCACACATAAAATGGTAATATACAGGTATATATAAATCTATTTGCATATTTATTTATTTAGAAATGTATTATTGATATATTCAAAATTGTTTTTAACTATGGTATAAATGGAGTATATTGCTTTAAGAATTGATTACTTAAGTAAATATTTGAATTTGGGGAGTATATAAGCTTAATTAATTTGTGCTACTGTGTTCTGATGAAGTCATTCTTTGGTTGATGAAAGCGCTTAACCAACTTTTAACTGCTGGATATTTTAATGTTTGGTTATTAAAATACTTGTCTGATAGTCCGCGTGGTGCATAGATACACACAGACACATATGTACATGAATACATATATATATAATATCCATGTATATATATATATATATATATATATATATATATATATATATGTGTGTGTGTGTGTGTGTGTGTGTGTGTATGTACGTAAATGTATGTTTATATCAGTGGTGGCCAGTGATTTTAAAGCAAGGTGGGGCTGCAGGAAGTAAGATAATGGGTGGTGCCAAATGCAGTGATACAGGGCTGTATTATAGCAGGTCAATAACCTTTACCTGTGATCAAACAACAGATGAGGTCATTCCCTTTCATCCACATACTTCCTCACTGTAAACTAATCATTGTAACCAGTATCCTGAATATATACACCTTAGTTGTCTAGCTAAGCAAGGCCAGCCTTCAGTGAAATGTAGTCCAAGATAAAAGACTTCAATGGGCATCTTCTTACCCACTAGTCTCCTCTACATTTCCTCAGTACCTTCCCCTGTTTCCTCCTCATCCTGATCCCAGATCATCCATGTAGATTACTTATTTCTTGTGTTTTTCATACCTTTTTTTACTCCCCCTCCCATGCTTTTAGCACCCTGTAACTGGCCAAGACTCTACAGTAATTTAAGTCTGGAGGAAGTAACTGAATTAAGCCGGGGTCTGAGGACTACAGAATTCATGGAGTTCTAGATGCTCTGAGGTCCATCTTAGATCTTTTTTTTTTTTTTTTTTTACAAAGCTTTGATTTAGTTATGGTGGCTTGAACCAGAGGTGTAGCTAGTTGCTTTTGCGCCTGATGCTATTCCATGATCTGGTGCCCCTCCAAAACAAGAAAAAAAATCTCTTCTTAAAGTTGAAGACCCAAAAAAGTTAAAACAAACAAATATAATTCCTTTATTTTCAGTTTTTACTTGATACAGCAACTTTTTTTTCATGTGGGAAGTCTTTGGTATGTAAAATAAAGCTCATATCACAGCTGAACAAAAAAAAAACTCTTTTCTTTTAAACTGCAACACATTTGTAGCAAGCAGCTGCTTCAGTTTACAGTTTCAACTTTGCCACACAGTTCAGCTTTGACTGCAAATGCAATAAATATATCTATGTACTAAAGAGCAATCAGCTAATCATGTGCCCTAAAACTATTTACCCAGGGAAGCTGCCCCTTCACCCCACTCTTGCTATGCTACTGGTATGAACAAAAATTATAAGTAAGGAAATATTTTCAGTCTTATTTTTTCTATGAAAATAAATTGTCTAAAGATTAATGTTCAAAGTTAAGAAAATAGTAGTTCACCAATTAGCTGTGGAGATGAATTCTAGGATACATTAATCCTAAGAATAATACCTGCCTTCCTACCCAGTCCAAAAAGATTAGTTAGCTTAGTATTAGATTGTAGTGAAAAGTAAATGAAGAGTGGTGAGAGTCATATATTTTAAACCTGAGGAACTAGGAGAAGAAACTAAAGTTCTTGGATATAATCCACAAAGAGAAAGGGAGTACATGTAGATTTCACATAGAAAAATGATCAGACAGAAGTTCAACAGCAGAACAAAATGCTGATAGATGCCAATACTATTCAATGCAACACTCTGCCAGTGATCAGTTGCTATTGTACACACCCTGCCCAGACCACCTCAGAGAGGTACTTATTGAGTACAGTGCTGATGTTTGACTGTAATAGAAAGTGAAAAAAAAACTATGCATACTACTTCTGCAAAGCCAGAAAAATCTTTGCATATTTTGAACAAATGACAACAGTGTCAATCACTTTTATCTACAAACAACTCCTGAACCTGTAAATTAAAGCCATCTTTATTGACTAAATATATCTTGACTATCAGAATATAATAAAATAAAAATAGTAACAATTGGCCATAAGTAATTCCTCCACCACACACACACACACACACACACACACACACACACACACACACACACACACACACGCAGACGTACACAGATGTGACCATGAAATATAGCCACCTGTATGACTGTGACCGTACACTTCATATGTTTGGATGCAATCAAATGAATGAATGAACAAATGCATACATAATTGCCTCACAGGATTTTATCATCTTCTCAGTTCACTGCTGTCAGAATACAATGCAACCTGCTACAGTCTCCTCCACCACATATGTCTCAACGTATCACTCAGGAAGACAGTCAAAAATAATAACAGATAAAGGACCAAAGTCAGTGACAACTATTAAATTTATATACCTGGAAACCTTCTAGAATAACAAGCTTTCCATTAGCATGCTTTTTGGAAGGCTGTGAAGTTTGAAACTCAAACATCTGTCATCATTATTTTAGTGACTATAGTCCTTATTGATTTGCCAAAAAAAAAAAAAAAACTCAGAGTTTATGAGGAACAGACCAACATATGACAGAAAAAATCAGAAACATTCTGAAAAACAAGGACAGGCTGAGCATCTATGCCCCCACCACAAACATACATATATGCATGCATATACATACACACACGACCATTGGTTAAAACCATCTGTATTTATTTATTTATTTACATTTGTTTACTGGGTGATGCCCACCGGACAACAAGTCCTTTTTCAGTGGAGACCCGGGGAGAAAAGCTCCAATGAACAAAGTAATACAATAGCATAAAAAGTTTCAAGTTGAACACAGTAATACAATAGGATAAAAAGTTTCAAGTTACATAGTCATACTAGTATTTTAAAATAAGATGGTAGAACATAGTAAAATAGCCTTAGCACTTAGTTAATAGCATACACGTAAGTAGAAGTATAGATACAATATAAACATTAACAATTTACAAAAAATGATATATATATATATATATATATATATATATAAATAATTTTTTTTTTTTTGTCAAATTATGTGAAGGAAGGGACCTTCCTCACATGATTTTGAAAAGTGTGGCCAGAGTAGTGGAGAAAAATGGGGTAGGGATAAAAGGTTAGCCTGGAGCAAGGCATGGGCATAACCAGTGTGATAGGAAATATTGTTTTAGTTCCTGCTTAAAGTATTGTGTATGATCAATAGATAGAATTTGTTGAGGGAGGGAGTTCCAGACTTTTGCAATCCTGTGGCAGTATAAGGAGTCACCAATGAAAGTTATGAGATTTATTTACTTTAAGTAGGAGTTTGTCTGCTGACCTAAGAGTTAAGGTTTTTGTAGGGTTGGACAAGGTTTGTTAGGGCTCAGGCAGTTATCATTTTTATACATTACTGTATGGGGAATTAGCAATTGGTTTTGCATGAGTAAGTTTTGGAGTTCTAACCAATTTAGTTGTTTGAGGGCAGTACAATGATGTGTTTTTTGGGGTAGGTTAGTTGCAAATTTGGCAATCTTATCCTAGCAAGATCCAAGTTTGTTTAGTTCTGTTTTACGGAGGTTTGTGAATATTTGAGAACCACAGAGAAGTGAGGATAATAAGTAGGTTCTTGCTGTAGCCAGTCTAGCTTGGTCTGAAAGATAGGGTTTAGCTCTGTAGAGTGTACTACATGTGAGCTATATGTTTCTCAAATTTCAGTGCATTATCTATGGTAACCCCAAGAAGTTTAGTTTGTTCAACTGTTTCTATTTTAGTGCCACAGGAAGAGAAAATAGAGAGGGATTGGCTAGTGAGGAAGGATTCGAAAAGACCATAAGCTTAGTTTTAGTCAGATTTAGTATCAGTTGGTGGGCTGCTAGGTATTTTCCAATGTTGGTAAGGGCAGTCTGGGTTTTTTCTTGAAGTGTCTGAATTGTGGGTGCTGAGCAGATGAGCGAGGAGTCATCTGCGTATTGAATAATGTTGGCAGTGGCAGAACTAGCAGCTGTTGTAAGGTCATTGGTGAAGATTGTAAAGAGTAGTGGTCCTAGAATTGATCCTTAGGGGACTCCTATGGAGATGGTAAGTTGGGGAGAGAGTTTATTTTCCTATAGGGTAGCTTTGAAACCAATTTAGGATCTCAAGGCAAAGGTTGTAGTTGGCAAGTTTGTTTAGGAGGATTTTATGTGATACGGTGTCAAAGGCCTTTGACATGTCAAGAAAAGTAGCAGTGACAATTTGGTTGTTTTTAAGGTGGTTTATAGAGTTGGTAAAGCTAACAAGGGCTGTACTAGTACTGTGTTTTGGTCGAAAACCATGTTGTGTAACAGATAGGAGGTTGTTCTTTTGGAAGTGATCAATTATTTGTTTGTGGACACACTTTTCTAGCATTTTTGCTAAGGGTGAGAGTATGGCTATAGGTCTGTAATTAGATATGTCTTTAGAGGGGCCTCCTTTATGCAGTGGAATGATATGAGATATTTTCCATATAGTAGGTACATACTGTTCAGCAAAAGAGCAGTTAATTAGGATTGATATGGGGTATGAGATAGATGGGGCAGTTAATTTAAAAAACTCACCAGGTAATTTGGTCACCGGCGAGGGTACATGGCTTTACTTTAGATAGTAAGTGTTGTATATAGCTTGTATGAATGGATTCTACTTTAAATAGGGTTTGCGGTGAACCAGATGGAGTGGGTACAGACAGAGGTGGGGTAGAAGTGTTATGCAATAGGGAGGTTATTGATTTAATAAAGTGGGAGTTGAATTGGAATTCGATATGATCTATAATATTATTGGTAGTTGGGACTAGGGTAGTGGTTTTCCCGGTTTTAGTAGGTGGTTGACTGATTGCCAAAATTTTTGTGGATTTGTTTGATATTTTAGCTGTCAAGTTTGAAGTTATGTTTTTTATCTATTTGGTTTGTTTCTTAGCTTGATTTCTAAGTTGTTGGAAGGTGATGAGATTATCATGACTTTTGTTAGAAAGATAGAGGGACCATGCCTTGTTCCTAAGTCTAAGTAGTTGTATCGTTTCTTTAGCTAACCATAGGAGTTTTTTGGTTTTAGAACAATTTTTTTTCTGGGTGGGGCAAACTTATTTAAGATTTATATGAAAATGTCATTAAAGTATTGAACTGCATGATCTAGTTGTCAGGTTTTTAGGGGAGCCCAGTTTTGTTGTTTTAAGAGAGTCTGGAAGGTAGATAGTGAGAATTGTTTTTTATTTAAGATGTAGTGGTAAGTGATATCACCACAGTTATTTGAGTTTTTTCTTATTAGGTATACTGGGTAGTGATCACTTAAAGTGTCTCGTAGGCAGCTGGACTTATAGTTGATGTTAGTTTTATTTGTTAGGATCCAATCAAGGGTGGAATGCCTATTTGTATGCTTGTTTATCCGTGTAGGGAGTTGTATATGTACACCTTAGATTTGATTGTAGTCAGCTGACTGCTGTTAGAATAAAGTATGCAACTCACTATAGACTCCCATACCTCTTAACCTCTCAGCTCACGAATCAAGGGTAAACATAAAATAATGGTGGACAATGGAACAAAATCAGGGACAGCTACAGTCTTTATATGCTTAGAAAATTTCTAGAATAATCGGCTTTGCATCAGCATGCTGTTTTTTAAAAGATATTAAGACTGAAATTCAAATGTATGTCATTAATACTTAGCAACTGCAGTCACACACACACACACACACACACACACACACACACACACACACACACACACACACACACACACTTAAATAAAGTTCTTACCTTCCTACACTCTGGCAGTAGCAGGGATACTATCTGTAAAACAAATACTATACTTAAAAAAATAAAAACAATAAACTTGTTAAATGCTCATTTCTCCACTCTTCACATTCCCATAGTAATATGGTATCCTTTTATTTTCAGTTTCAGACTGCCTCAGTCACCTGAGACAGTCTGAGCCAATAGGCAAGCCTCTTTGCTTCTTCATGCTGCAGCCCAGTGAAACCATTGTTAAGTAACATTTCCAATATCCTCAACAACTACACAAAAGTCAAACAAAAGTAAAATCAGTGGATAAAGATTGACTTTTCACACACAATGTAATGGTAGCAAAAAAGAGAAAATTACTACCACAGTTGAATAAAGTAAATGTTTCATTATGTAGAATGTTTCCTCATAATTTGTAAACTTGTATCTTTAAGAAACTAAGCATGTTTATAACTAATATGCATCCATTTATAGATGCTTTTATTAGTTTATGTGAAAGTGAAGTTTGTGATGCCTTAAATAAAAGGCATAAGGTAGGTTTCTTTAATTTAATTTCTAATGAGCGTTTTTCTCTACAGAAATTACATGAAACACCTTTTTCAGAAATCCACCCAGCAGACAAGGGTGGTGGCATTGTTGTGATGGATAGAGAGGAATATTTGAAACAAATGTTTGAAGTGTTACAATATGCATCAACATATACCCATTTGCATAAGTTGCGGGTTAATGATTTAGTTAAAAAAGTGAATTACTTTATGTATGACTTATTTATAACTGGTTTAATTACACAAGAATTACATACGTTTTTTTACAGTTAAACACCCATTAATTCTGACTCTCTATGGTTTACCTAAAATACACAAGGATGGACGAATGCCACCAATGAGACTGATTGTCTCAAGTTATGGTTGGCTGAGCAAACCACTTTCAATGTAAGTTGACAAAACATTACATCCTCTTTTAGATGCAATATATACTGTTTTGAAGGATACCAAACATTTTATGTATTATCTGTTTGATTGGTATAAGACACATACTGAGATTGAAAATGTTTTTTGTGGTATTAGATGTTAATTCTTTATTTACAGTTATATCAAATGATGTAGGTGTTGAAAATATTAGAAAGTTCCTATCTGATTATAGCACTTTAACTAAAAGAAAATTAGTTTGATATGTACCATGCTTGAGCTAATTTTACAGAATCATGTTTTTCTATTTGAGAGGGAGTTTTATTTACAACAGACAGGAGTTGCCATGTGAACAGTGTGAGCCAGCAGTTAAGCAAATATGGTGTTGGCGTATTGGGAATTGAAACAAGTTTTGAACGGTAATACATTTGTTGAATACATAAGTCACTATAGACATTTTGTGGATGATATTTTTTTTAGTCTGGACAGGAATGCAACAAGACCTATATGACTTTGTTGAGTTTTTACACAATACAACATCTTTCTTGAAATTCACATATAGGTATTTGAATACTTCTGTTGAGTTTTTAGCTATAATGGTTGATAGGAATACAATGGGAGAAATGTTTACTACTATGTATAAGAAGCCATACAAGAAAAACAATATTGTACGTAAATCAAGTATGCATCCCAGACACGTCCATAGAAATGTTTTGAAAGGTCGATTCTTAAGGTCAGCCAGATTAAAGATGATGATACTACATTCAGTGAATTAGTTAGTGATATGTTAAATGATTTTGTGGAGTGGGGGTATTCATCTAGTGAAATTGAGCACACAATTAATGAAGTTCACTCTTTAAGTGGTACAGTGGCTAGACCCTATTTTTCTGTGCGTGAAGCTGACAACACAGATGTAGATCGTGTTGTATCATGGGAATGTAAAGATACAAAAGTCCAATGAGCTGAGTATGATGCTTTTTTTTCCTCTGTCTCATCTCTTCTCAGAACTCCAAACATGTGCAGAGTTCCGAGAACCAGGAAGTAAAACAGAAAGTCAAGTTAACTGTCTGATTTTTATTTTATTTCTATTTTTATTCTTTTTAATGGAGGAGGCTGCAGCTCAGCAGCCAGTATGATGATCTGGCCCAGTATATGGGTATATGTGTATACTGTCAGCTGCAAGGAGTAAAACTGAGTATTTGAGATCAATGGGGTAAACACTGTTACTTCTTTGAATTTCTACACACTAATCACAAATTATTTATTAACTTCAAAATCAGCTTGGCTGGAGGAGTTTGATAAGATAGTATTATTGGGCTTGATTTTGAAGGGTGGACAATCTGGTGTGTGGTAACTTTGATATCTGGGAAACAGTATTCAGATGAGCACTCCAGGATTTGTATGGAGGACAGCTGTGACTTGCAGTAATTGACACAGATAACCCCTTAAGAACATCAAATGTTTCAGCTACATGGCTTCTGATTACCCATCACTTTTTACTTTTTAAGTCTTTATGGATACATTCAGGCCAATAAACCCGAACCCCACTAGCTGTGAATATGTATTTCTCAGCTGTCATATTGAACTCAGCACACCCATTGCTCCTTATGGCATCCAGAACTTTATTGGGTCTCACTTCTTTAACTAAATAACTTACCAGCTAACAAACAGGCAGTACTAGAAGGTGCAAGGAATTATTAATTAATAGTAAAATAATTATTAATTAACAAAATAATATTAAGACTGCTAATCTAGGATGTGCTGCAGTTGAGGAATTAATAACTATTTGTCACATATTATTTCCATTTCCATTTTTATATTCATATTTTCATAGCTGAGATCCCTACATATTATTCAGAAGTGTGGTGTGATAGGAAATTCATTGTCATTGTCCAATTATATCACATTGTACCTGATATATGACTATTTGTTAGCAATTATGAAAATACACAGTATTTCCATATGTATTTAATATTTCAAAACGAAAGCGACCTACAAACTGTTGCATGACATCAGCTGAAACATTAGATGTTGGTTTAAGAAAACTGTCTGATATTTGCACTGTAAGTTGCACATCCTGAGAGATATTCATAATTATTATATTGTTAACTATTAAGCATATGTTGTTATGTGAAAGCTTGTGTCTGATTAACAAAATATTCTAACAATATATGTCTAGACTATTTAGTTTCCAAGATATGAAAGTTTGTTTGTGAAAGTTTAGCAACAAATATAACTTGGCGGTTTGAGTACATTATACAGTTTTAGGAGTATATATATATATATATATATATATATATATATATATATATATATATATATATATATATATATATTCCTAAAACTGTATATATAATCTGTATAAATATATATATATATATATATATATAGTATTCAAGGAAAGACTATGAGTTCACTGACTATTACTATTGTAAAGGATACTTCTTACTGATAGCATTAGTACTCCCTACAGTATTTTTAATTTTATTTTTGAGAAAACGGTCAGGAATGCAAGCTGTGAGTAGACTGCTAGAGTTGTGACTTTTCACACAACAAAGGTGTTAATGAGTTAACAGTTAAAAATAATACCAATAATCATAACATAGGACAAGATCTTGTGCTACAAATTGTACTAATACATTTCATAACATTTGTAATATTATTCACTGAATCAGGAAGAGGTTGTAGATTAGAAAATATCTTCTCCTTAGCCCAAATCATTCACCATTGTGATTTATCAGCAAGCTGACTGCGAACACAGTAATCTGATTACTTCACCACAGAAGAAACATGACCCTTACAGTGGCAGCTCCTGAAATATAGTTAGTAAGACAACGTGGAGGATCAGTTCTGACGAAGAAATGATCTTGCACTTCAACTGTGCTTACAAGACACATCTACAAGTCAGAGAAAAAGAATACAGCAGCAAACATTTAAAAAATATATAGCAGCAAATGTTCTACAGCCAAATGCAGTACTGCTTTTGGTGGTAGAATGTTTGCTGCTGGTTTTTTTTCTGTTTTACCATGTAGTAGCCAAATAATGTATCCGTCCACCAGTTGTTTGGATTTTACAACTCTAGCCATTCATGGACTTCAAGATGGGGGAATAGAAGAGCACTATAGAAAAACTGTGCATAATTGGCCCACTAATTTCAACAAGAGTTAAAGAAAAGAAAAAAAAACAGCAGACCACTGCCCTACAGAGATGTATGTGTGCTTACCCATAGCTCCTACCTTCATTTATCAGATCTAAATGGAGCCACTTTAGCCTCCCCTGGACTCTGCAATCGCTGCCCTTAGGAGGTACATGTGTGCTTAACAGTAAACTGTCTGAGTAACTCACCACTCATGCACATAACCTCTCAACCTCTTTGTGCAAAAAAATCTGGACAAAGTCTAAAATAAAGGGGGACAAAGACTCAAAAATAGGGAAAGATTTTAAATATTACACTTATAAATTTAGCAAATTGATAGAATAAAATTATTTGTTTAAACATTAATTTTCTGAAGGAAGAACATGGAGTCTAAAACTCAAATGTATGTCATTATTTAGAGGAACAGACCAAAAATATGAGGCAAAAATCTGGATAGCTGAGAGGTATGCTTATGCAACAGACAGCTATCTGGGTCGATATGTTGCATTACGTTAAGCCGTTAGGTTAGCTTCCTTCATGCAGGATGGCAAACCGACATCAGATGATAGACCAAGTTGTGTATCAGCACTTGCTACCCACATTCTCAGCATTAATCTTTTGTTTTAATCCCATTCAGAGCAATGGGTTTAATGACTAGACAATAGGGCTTACGCTGCAAAATGAATTGATCCTCAAAGTTGAACAGTTTGACTGTGTTTAGCCACACTTTTGAGTTAATGACTTAAAGAACCAGAAAAAAAGGGGTAAAGCTTTACTTTTTTTCTGTTCTTTTAAATTTAAGTCATTAACGTGGAAGCATGACTAAACACATTTGAACTGTTCAGCTGCGAGGATCAAATCATTTTACATGAGTAGCCCTGTTGTCTAGTCAGTAAACCAATTTCGCTGAACTGGATGGTTGAAAAGCAATACGATGGGGGAGCTTCAGCTCCCCTAGCCTCCCCCCGGTAAATCTGCTACTGGCATATTTTCTGTTTCAGATTAGGGCATTTCTTAAAAGTAAAACAGGAGGATGCACCTATTATTTTACCGAATTCTAGCATAGCTGTTAGTGTTAGTATGTCCCAAGTTCTCCGTATAATATCAGTAAAACCATTAGTATTAACACTATATTTCATGACGTACCTAAACGTAGTGCTGTTATTATGACTTTGATTAGTCTGTGGATGTTCTGATGAAAAATATGGTTTGGCTCTAGCATCTCTTTCATTGATTACATAGTTAGATGCTTCATTCAAAATACCTTCATCATAGCTTCTCTTCTGAAATTCTTGTCTTAGCATATCCAGCTGCTGGTTACACAACGTTGCATCTGTAGTCAGTCTACGCCGTCTCATATATTAGCTTTTAACTATCCCTTTAAAAACATGACCATGGTGGATGCTGCAACTATAGAGACTGCAAACTACTACAAATTTTCTGAGATTTAAGTTGAAATATTCTAGAACCGAGATTTGTTTTTTGGATATAGCACTTGAAAATACTGATGGGCTGATAACAATCAATATCAATAGGAAGGAAATTCAGGGTATCATATTTCTCCATAAGCATACATCCTGGTCATGTTTTTAACAAATCAGTCATCTTCTCTGTCAGGCGTATTGCCTCACCAGGTGACTTCTCCAGGGCAAATCTTCTTTAGCTTAAAGAAGAACTATGCAAAATTCCCAACAATCCCCCACAAGTGGACCCAGCTGAGAGAGCTGCCACATTCATCTCCAACTTTTACCAGTACCTAAACAGCTATATAGAAAAGTCAATACTTGTCTGGCTAAATATAATTGTAAATTAAGGAAGTCATCTCTCTGTTGGAACTCTCATATTATTAAACTGTATAACAAAAGAAAGGAAAAAGTGAAAAGTTGTAAGCAATCCCCCCTCCCCTACCTTAACACCACACAGAAACATGCCAGCAATGAAATTAGGAACACTTTTAGAAAATGTAATGCACAGATTGAATTTAAGACTCCTACAAACACCAAAAGAAATATATAGTTGTGTCAGGAAATTAAGGGATAATGTCCAACAATGCACTGAGGAAAATTGGATGAGGATTTTATTTAGAAACAACAAGAAGGCCAAGCCAAGAGCTACAGATTTGAACTATGTCCAACAGCCTGTTTGCTGGACAGGCTGTGTGGAAGTGAGCCTGTGTGAAATAAAACTGGTTGAATTACCTCTAAGAAGTGAAAAACCTGTATTTAAGGTACTGTGTAAATAGTGTGAATATTTCAACATTTGACTGTGCACAACTAATGTTGGATATTTTTCATCTGTAAATAAAACTGTGCTTTTATGTATTTTTATGTATCGCCGCCGCCAATGTGTTTAAAAGAGTTGACTATATATGTATATATGTACAGGTTTACATCATTTCCCTTAAAGCTCATCTTATTGAAATACAACATATTGAACACAAATTATCTAAATTAATTTTATCTAAAACAACAAAACTCAAAAAAATTTAAACATTTTTTATGGGTAGCACTACCCATGTGAGATCTCCACCCTCACAGTCCCCTAACATAGTATGGAACAATTCCACAGACACACTATAATGAATGAAAGGGAAAAAAGTGCACCTCCAGCTCACATAATCCAATACACTGTGACAAAGCAAACTGTAATGTTACTTATACAGCTTTAAGAAAACTCATACCAGTAATGAAAAAACATTTTCTTGTAATCACAATTTTAACAGGTAAAATGTCTAAAATAATATAGTTAGATACAATATGATTAGATAAGTTTTTTTGATGACTTGTGATTAGATAAAGTGACAGATAAGTTGAATTACACATGCATATATACGTGTGTGTGTGTGTGTGTGTGTGTGTGTGTGTGTGTGTGTGTGTGTGTGTGTGTATATATATATATATATATATATATATATATATATATATATATATATATATATATATATATATATATATATATATATATATATATATATATATATATATATATATATATATATATATCCCTTTACAATCCCGAAATACTGAAATCTCATATTTCAGTATCTCAGGATCGTAAAAGCGAAAACCAGAAATGTTGAAAGTGCATAAGCGCAAATTCAAATATTTCGAATCTGCGCTTATACAGTGCAGCAACGAGACGGGAGGTGTTTGGCCAGGATGTGTTACGGAAGTGGAGGTAAGTGAGTGTATGTGAGTGTTTTTGTAAGTTGTGCATGTGGGTTTAGGGTAGGGAGGTGAAAATATCTGTGTGTGTTGGATGTGTTTGTGTATGTGTGATGTGTGTGTGTGTGTGTGTGTGTGTGTGTGTGTGTGTGTGTGTGTGTGTGTGTGTGTGTGTGTGAGTAATGCATTTCTTTACTGTTAGTGCGATCTCGGAGTTGGTATATATAAGTAGGGGGGTGTGGGGGTGCAGGGGGGCTTGCCCCTCAGCACAGATGTAGTGTAGGATGTAGTTTGTGTGTTGTGGTTTGAATGGTGTGCGTTTTGTGTGGTGTATGGTTTGTGCATGTTCGGGATTTTATTTTTCGTGATTGTGTGTTTCGGGATTGTTCGACTTTATAGTTTTGAGATACTGAAATTTGAGATTTCAGTATTTCGAGATTATAAAGGGGAACTATATATATATATATATATATATATGTGTGTGTGTGTGTGTGTGTGTGTGTGTGTGTGTGTGTGTGTGTGTGTGTGTGTGTAGATGTACATACAGGCATCTATATATGTATGTTTATATATATATATATATATATGTATATATATATATATATATATATATGTGTGTGTGTGTGTGTGTGTACATATATATATGTATATATATATATGTGTGTGTATCGGTATATATGTATATATAAATATATATATATATATATATGTGTGTGTGTGTGTGTGTGTGTGTGTGTATATATATATATATATATATATATATATATATATATATATATATATATATATATACACACACACACATATATATATATATATATATATATATATATATATATATATATATATATATATATGCCTGTACATACACATATGTAATTCAGCTTATTTTCTCTGTTATTATTATACATTTGCATTTCTCGTGCTGTGCATCTTTTGATTCTAATTGCTTTGTTAATGTTATGTATTTTGCAGTTTTCAAACTATGTACTTGTGTGATTCTATGTAAGCTACTTTTTCTTTTCATTTGCATTTTCTACAAGGCCCAGGTTGTGGCTAACCATGTCTTATCCCAGCCGACTCACCCTGGTTAACAAATAACTAAAAAATACAATACTACATGAATTGACAGTGTTATTATGGCACTGTACTAGTCTTTTTAGTGTTACAGATCAAATCCATGGTTCACAGGGGATCAGAAGCATTTATAGATTTAACATCTATGTCAGCAGAACTAGTGAGAACATTTGTGATTGTATTCAATACAAAACAACAAGTGAAGCCATTGAATGATTACATCACTAAAGGTGATGAACATTAAAGAAACTGATTGACCCTAAGGAAATTTGGGCCAGGTGTGAGGAGGTGTGGGTAGACTTACATGCAAAAAAAAAAAAAAAAAAACAACTTGTACATTTGGATAATGTTGCTATTGGTTGGAGAGGGCACTGCTTTACTCAGTTAACTAAAATCTTGTAATTTCTGTGGAAGCTGTGGATATTTGATTCAAGAATGTGATGCAAGGCTATATGAACAATACCACAAGAACAGATGCTCAAAATTGTAAATGTGTATAGAAAATGTGAAAGCAATAACCATTTTTAGTTTGACTGTGAAATGGAAGAGATGGAAGAGGTGCTTACGTATTATCGCAACCAGATTTGTAACGCTAACTCCTAATGTTTTCTTGAAAGGAGTGAATGTTTGAGTAAGAAGGTGTCTGTTGACTCCTAATTACCTTTGTATTGATAGGTTTTGCAAGTTAAACATGAGCAGGAAGAAGAAGAAACAGAAGCCGGACTTTGGCAGCCAACTGCGAGAGGGACAAATATTTCTTTGTGCGTGCATTTCTTTTTAAAGACAGCGCGTAGAACCATGTGCTCTATTACACTGACCACAGATTCAGGGCGACTGTGATCCTCTTACGTATTTTAAATAGGATCTGGAAAGTCAAGCTTCCTTCTTAAGGCTTTTTGTGAAAGTGTACAAAGACTAAGGTACTTTCCTAATACTGTCTGTGATGTCCACTGAACACCAATAATGTGGCTTTTCCGTTTTTCTGTTTGGTGGACTGAGCAGCTCAGTCTTCAGATTATTAGCCTCCAGTCTGGAGTCCTGCTTTCTGCTGCTGTAAAGCACTCTGAACTGTAGGTTAACATCACTCTTACACACAGCTATCCCGTCGAGGAGGATTTCAGTGATGCTTTCTGTTTCAGAGTGAAAGCATTGAGATGCTGCTGTGGAAAACTGAAGTTAGCGTACCATTCCGATTTGTAAGTTTACAACAGCAGAAAGCAGGAGTGCAGACTTGAGGCTAATATCTGAAGACTGAGCTGCTCGCTGAATTCACCGCTTGACGTCTTTAAAGCACGCTACCCGCAAATCCTAAAATTTTAACCCTTAATTGTCTTACAAACACACCACCAGTATCCTAGAAGACTTTTTAATAGTTCACCCTTGCTGATTACACTTATTTGTTGTAGCTTTAGTAAAAGAGAAGAAAGTATACCATGTGGCAAAATCTGGTTGCGATAATACATAAGTACCATAGAAGATTTACAAGAAACAGAAGAAAATGTTAATGATGAAGACATTAATTCTACAACAGAAATTTTAGAGAAGCAATAAATCACTGATAACATAATATTCAAACATGCAGAGAGAAAGAGTGCATGGAGGAAAGAGGGAGGGGATGTTATGAAAGTAGTTATAGCAGAAAATACACTTGAAGGATTAACTGAGAAAGAGAACAAGATACAGGTAAATCTAAGGGTAGAGATTTAAGAACATAAAGTTCCAAAAAAGAGTTAGTATTCAGAAGAGAGAGAGAGAGAGTAGTGATTAAAGTTTTTAAAGAAATGAAACAAAAAAAGAAAGATGAGACAAAGACGAGAAGTGAAAATAGAAGTTGGCCAACCTGCTATTGAATTATCCAAATGCAAACAGTAACACTGATGGCAAAATAGTTGCAAACATTAGAATGTAAGGCATTCTGTTTAATACATGTAAAATTATTACAAATAGGTCAGCTAGAAGACTTAGGAGATATCTGGAAAAAATAAAATAATATGATTAGAAGGGGAAAATGAATGTGCTGGAATTATAATGAGGGAAGAAAGAAAAAGAATGAAAACCTTACAAGCTGCAGTGGTATGGACAGGGTGGAATGTGATTCTAGATAAGAAAAGCACTGTAGTAAGAATAGTTTGTATCTATGTATAAACAACTCCAGCTAGGTGAAAGGAATTATAATTGGTTGTTTGGTGACCAAAATGAAGATTATACTAACGGGAGACTTTAATATGAATGCAAGAATGAAGAAAAATAAGAAAACATTATGCAAAACAGTTTTAAGGAAATTAGTGAGATGTCAATGGTGTATATATTACAGAAAATGGCATAGATATATAAGCAAGGAATAGCAGATTTTCAGAAAGTATAAAAAATAAAAATTAGAGACTTCTGCTATAGCACCATGCTACAAAGTTACTTTCTGTAGTGCAATGTACAAAAACTTAGTAAAGAAACCCCAGAAAAGATGCTAAAGCAAATCTAACGAAGCTCAGAGAGAGAGAGAGCAAGAACGTTGTGCATATCCAAAAAAGCACAGATAAGAAAATGAAAGGAAAATAGGAGAATCTCACACAGATGTTTGAAGGAGAGACAGAAAGTATGATAACATGTTAGATTACCTTAGTGAAAATCTAGGATGAAATCAAAGAGATGAGAAGAGAATAGCAGAAATGCAAGAGAGAATTAATGAATATTTAAACATAATTTAAGACTTGGTAGATTAGAATGTAGAATTCAAACTGAAGCAAGGGAGTGACAAATAGAATGTCTATGGGAAGAACCAATATACATCAAAGACAGTACCAGAAGGAAGAACCTAAAATGGTAGGAGTCATAGAGGAATATGAAGGGAACAATTGTCAAGAGTCAGTAGGAAATTTATTGACAAGGTGGACTAATATATTCAAAGAAGAGCTGAAGCTGGAGAGTGCATACAAGACTTCCTGGAGACCACAATAGGAGGAAAATCAAGAGTGTGATGCCTATCCTTTAAAACCAAAGAAAAAGTATTACATGAGATATGGCGTCTCAGAAAGACTATCACATTGAATGGGAGCAAAATTATCTCGGACAAAATCTATTTGTATGAAACAAGGAAGTGGAGGAATGCATTCATATTGGTGATCCAGCACTATAAAGAAAAAGGGAGAAGATGGAGAATGCTATATCCTCTCTAATAAGAATCTTCTTGAGTGGCACAGTTAAAACCTTCACTGACCCTAAGGAAGTAAGCAGTATTTTACAAAAGCCAATGAACCAAAGGAACAAAGGATCTGGGGAAAGATCATAGCAGGACCAGGAGAGTACAGGCCAAGGAGTGGAAAGAAGAAAAATGCCAGAAGCAAGGAGATTTTATATTCCAATTTTTATATGAATACAAAAACAGAAGGAGAAAACAGAGATTGTCAAGGCAGCTAGGAGGAAAGTAATAAAAAGCTAAGCGAGGGGTGGAAGAAGAAGCCGATGCAAGGCAGTGAACAAAAATAGACTGGGAAAGGACAAGAGGGGGGAATAAAGGGATTCATCTGAATGAATTAATGGCTGTTTAAATAGAATTTAAAACTGGACTGCTAAAGTGACTGTTCTGGACTGGAAAATAGTTAATTGTTTAATGAAAAATGACTTCTGTAACTAAAGAAGGCAAAAGTAGGTAATCATGTTCTTTTTTGTTTTTTTTTATTTTCTCTTTGCTGATATACACCATTCAGTATAAGAAACATGTAGTCATAAGTGGAAAATAAGAGTGGTAGACAGAAAAGTGGGACAAACACTAACAAGTCCCCCACTTAAAAGGTAGTAACTCCAAAACAAAGGTGGTAATATGAACAGTAAATTACACCACTTGAATAACAAACATGGCAGACAACTAAAAAGGAATAAATGGCACTGGGTAAAGCTTACTATGCAAACATAGGGAAGAAGGGAATTAACTTAAAAGGGAAGGGTGTATCACATACAACCAAAGAGTTCATTATATATTAGAAGAAAGAGAGAGAGAGAGAGAGAGAGAGGCTAAGTACAAGAAGGTCCCTCACTCAACCAGAAGAAAGGAATGAAGGGCAACCAACCCAATGAACAGAATGCAAATACAGGGAAAGAGGGTGAGATGTAAATATATAAGAGGAGATAAGTTCTGGAAAAGGAAGATTGTACGTAGTTAGAAAGTTATAGTGAGAATGGATGGTAAGGGGCATGAGATACATTTAGAAGATGAGATGAGCCACAAGAGGTAGAAGGTTATATAAGAGATGGAAACAGAAACTCACTCCATTAGGGTCCAATTAAGATGGAGACCCTACAATAATTAGTCTCATAGGATGGATGCAAAATTACAATTGCACAAATTAGTTAATGTGAGTTGCAACCCATCAAGGGAAATGGGGCTCAAACAGGAAGAAATAGTTGAATTAAGGAGATGGGCTATACACCTGGAATAGATTTGCATATAAGCCAGCCCAAACAAAGATATGGAAGGGAAAGTAGAAAGAAGAATCAGGTCTAAGATTGGGGAGACAGGAGAATGGGGAAGATAGAAAAAGAGGAAATAGAATGTAAGGCTGGAGGTGAAAAATTAAGGCAGGAATATACATGGGAAAAATAAGGGTTTTCAGAAAAGAAATAAAAAGAGAAAAAGAGACAGAGTGAGCAGGTAACCTGAAGGGCAAAGTGCACTGTCATGATAATGATGGATTTCAGGTCCCAAACAAGGGTGAAACTGAACAGAGAAGAAATAACTCTGGAGGTAGAAGACCACAATGTATATGTATATAGCATCAAAGAGGAAGTTATGTGTTAAAGGAAGGGAGCATTGCAAATAAAATGCTAGAAAGAAGAGCTAAGAGAAATGGATATGACAGAAATAAAGAGCTACAGGGAGCTAAAAATAAAAAGGAAGAGGTGAGGAAGAGGATAGAGAAAAGCTGCAGTAAGCAGACTAAAAGGAAAAAATGGAGGACATTTTAAGAATAGGAATTGAATCATGGAATGTAAATGTAGTGAGGAATAGGACTAAGACATGAAGAATCTTAATCCATATGAGAAGAAAAGAGGCAGCAATCCTCACACTGCATGAGAAGCACTTAAGTATGGAACAACATAAAAAGCTGGAAGGAGGGGATTGTAGTGTAGGGGCCAGCTCATCATAGGGGAGGAGAAGACAGACGGGTTTATCTAGTTTAGTGAGGACAGAATTTCCAATGTAAATAGAGGGACATACAGAAGATAAAAAAGGAACATATGCAGGGATGAAAGGACTAGTTGAAATAATTAAAATTACAGTGGTGACAGTATATATCCACCAAAAGAGCTGAAAAATATTTTAGGAGCAACAGTGCAATATCAGGAAGGCTTACTATATGCATAAGGGCATGGAACATCACCATTAGGTGAGAGTAGGTATAAGGAGGCCAAAGAGCAAGAAGACTGGCAAAAGAGGGAATGTTTTTAAGAGCATTCATACAGTCAGCGGGATGAATAGGCACAGGGAATACTGAAACAGAGGAGGTAACAGGAGGGTGGTATACATGCCATTCCAGTAGATACTGGAGTTCGTCAAGGATAGACAGGACATATATAACAAGAAAACATCTAACATCAGTAAAGTGGTTGTGACGGAACCTCTTATCTTCTCAGATCATGCCATTATCAGGTTAAAGGCTGAAGGGGAGAGGGAAAAGAAATCAAATAAGCACCGAAGAATGCTGAGATAGCTGCTAGAGGAGGAAATACAAGGCAGGGAATTGAGTAAAGTGATGGAGGAAGCCCTGAAGAGCTGTAGTAAGATACACCAAAGGAGTGGGATAAAGTTGATTAAGCAGAGGATACAAAAACAGCAACTGGACAAGGATAAAAAAGAAAGAAGAAAATAGAAGACATAAGGAAGGAACAGATAGAAATTCAAAAGAGGGAAAAGGGAACCAGAATATGAGAGAGAGGGAAAGGGAAATAAAGAGAAAAATGAGAAGTTGGGAGAATGAGAGACTATAAAAATAAAAGAATAGCAGTTGAGTTGAAAGAAATACTGGAAGCATTTAGAGAGTACTGTTAGGAAATATACAAGGAAGAAGAAGGAAAAGAGGATGCAGGAGAAGAAAAACATGAGCCGGAGTGGCCTGAGCAGAAGATAATAGAAGAAAAACTGATGAAACAAATCAAGGTGGAGGAACTGAAAATGTATGGGAGGAGATGGCCCAAGGGAAGGTGGCAGGTAGTGATGCGATATGCAAATAATTTGGGGAGACTGAAAAAGAGGATATAATAAGAAGATGGATTATGTTTTTTAATATGACTCAAGAAGGGGGCACTGTACCAAATGCATAGAAGTAGTCAGTGATCTCAGTAATTGTATATAAGCAGAGACAGATCCAGTGAAACCAGCTTCATGTAAACCAATATCAGTATTGAACGCTGATTATACATATTTTATGCTGATTCAGCCTGAAAAAATAAGTAAAGTATCACCAAGATTGATCATATGGGTTGTATGGAAAAACAGAGAACAGATAATCTGATTTGAACCTTATTGCTGATACAAACTGCCCAAAGAAGAAAGAACTAGCCCTACTATCATTAGATGCAGAAAAAGTATTTGGTAGGACGGATTGGAAATATTTTTTTCAGGTGACAAGCACTATAGGAATTCCAGAAGCATGGCTGGGAATGATTAAAAAAATGTATGAATGAGATAGGACAAAAATTAAAATAAGAGTGAGGTTGTCAAAGGAAATAAAAATAGAAAGAAGGACAAGGCAGGGTTGCCCACTCTAGCCCCTTGTGTTTGCTCTCTATATAGAGTCACTGGCAGAAAAATTAAGAGGTTCTCAGATGTAGTGGAAAGAAAGTGGGAAGAATGCCTCATTATATGCAGATGATGTCTTGATTACACTAACACGACACAGGGAAGATCTAAAATTGCTATGGCAGTTAATAGAGGAATTTGAGAGAAAATGATATAAGATTAATCAAGCTAAAACTAAAATAATAACAATTAATAAGGGCAGAGGAGAAAAGGAAGATGAAGATCTGAGGAATATGGTGGGGAATTAAATAAAATATTTAGTGGTTAAACTCATAGAAACATTGGAAGACACAGAAAAATACATGTACAAGACTATGTAAGAGAAGATGAAAGAAAGGTTGAAAAGATGGAAGACAATCAATCTAGAGTTAAATCAGAGACTACAGGACCAACAGATGTTTTTCACATCACCGTTTGTATATCTCGGCCAGGCCTTTTGTAAATTTACAAGGATAGGGCTAATGAATAAAGTAAAACACATATGTAGGGAATTTGTATGGAATGGAGGAAGTCCAAGAGTACCATGGAATAAAGTCTTGGAGACAATGGAGAGAGGGGGGTTACTGGAACCAGACTTAAAAGAGAGCCTACAGGTATGTCTGGATGATAAATATAATAGGATTAGTGGACACAGATTGTATAGTGGAAAGAAATGATAATACAAATAGAAGAACACTTATGGGAAGGGACTAAAGTAATGGAGGTTATGTTGGAAACACCATCAGAGAAATTAGAATTACAATGGGCAAAACAGATGCAAGAGATCACATAGCATTTTGAATGTGCTAAACAAAGGAGAAGAGGGATTATACAAAAACTTGGTAGATTAATGAAATGAGGGAAGAAATATAAGTACATGCTCTAATAAGAGTGCTAATTACTAGTGTTGATAAAGTTAAAGCATTTATACAGAGGCAACAGTATAAAGTAAAATATAGAATGGAATGAATTAGCCTAATATTAAGAACAATTCTAAAAAGAGAAATACTAATGTTTGGTCTTATAGATAAAAAGGAAAAGAAAGTTTACACAAGAAGGAATTCTAAAGTTAATCACTAAGTACATGAGTAACCTGTATGGTAAGAAGAAAATGTGGGGAAGTAGTTAGAGCAATGACATGTTAATGCTCTAATGGAGGAAGTAAGAGAGTGTGTGGATAAGGAAATACATGTGATAGAATTAGATGAGCTACTGAAAATGTTAAACTCAGATTCAACATAGCTTAAACTCTGAGCTTTGGCCGCTAAGACCTACCTGCAATCAACTGGATGTATAAGTGAATTTAAGTAAATCTGCTGCTTACATATTATCGCAACCAAATTTTTGTGCTAATGCAGGTTGCTTCCCGATGAATAAAGTGGTACAGATAATCTGTTAAAAGGCATAGAAACAGTGTTTTCTTTAAACTGTTTTTGTTTATTTAGGCAGTTTTATGAGTTCGACAACTGAAAAAGTAAATAATGCAATGTAGGTTTACCCCTTACCGCTGCGCATCATGCTGTTTGTTTAAGAACTGCAGACAAATTTACTTATATTCCTTTGAAACTGTTTATATTGTGAGAATGGGTAAACTTCAGCTGTGTTATACAAATGTAATAAAAGGATACGTGGTCTACATTACTCCTAATAAACAGTGCAAATATTACTCTTTTCCATATGGGTGTGTTTCATAGTTTTTTCTGTGTGTTGAGTGGAGTTCATTATGTTACTGTAGGAGAATATGTGCGTTAGAAATCACTGGCTTGCTACTGCGGGCACATCAATTTCCTCCATGTGGTTTTAAGTCTACTTGCAGTACACAAGCAGGAATGTAAATAATGATTTTGCATTCATTTCAGAATTTTTTTTTTTGTCTATTTTTCTGCAAATGCTCTGAATGAAATGCACAGCCAGCTTAAAAGATGTCGTTTGGACTAAAAAAAAGAGAGCAATAATCCACATGTCACAAACTTCCACACTCCCAGCCGTGAATTCCCAACAGTATGTACGGCCGTTATCTGACAGCACTGGCTGACAAAGAATATTCAGTGGGCAGCCTTGCAATGAAGTGACATGCTTCTACTGCCAGTAAAGAGCACGAAGAAACAACAACTGTATGTTGTGTACTTTGTGTTGCTAGGCCTCCGGAAAACAACCTGTTTTGTTAAAGAAAACACACTATATTGCATTTCAAGTAAATTGAGGAACATATTTAGTGATCAGGAAGCAACCTGCATTAGTGCAAAAATCTGGTTGCGATAATACATAAGTACCGTAAATCTTTATCTGCATTTTTTTCAAATAATACAGCATTTAAATTGATTTATTTGTGTTGCATTGAATACTATCTAGCTGGAAGTTGTGGATCTGTTTTTTCAGTTAATGCTTGTTAGAATTTAGTGCTAGTTAGAATTCCTGCATAGCCAGTGATAAGTGGGGGAAGTTTCACTTCATTGATATTTGGTTTCTGCCTTATATAAGTGGTACAGTTTGGATTATTTTCTGCTTAAACTCTGATCTTTGGCCGGCTAAGACCTACCTGCAATCAACTGGATGTATAAATGAATTTAAGTAAATCTTTATCTGCACTTTTTTCAAATAATACAGCATTTAAATTGCTTTATTTGTGTTGCATTGAATACTATCTAGCTGGAAGATGTGGCTCTGCTTTATCAGTTAGTTCCCCACCCACCATCCCTGGTTTTGTTTTGGTGTTAATCTTGGTGGCTTTGAAACTGCCCGCCCCTCTTGTAAATTTGCATTTGGATACTCCTCCTGGGCCCATCTCATTTGCTCACTCAAAAAAAAATGGCACTTTATTCATCTGCTTTCACTGTATTTGTGTTTCTTCCTGCTTTATTAGTTTATTTTGCTTTTGTGTCATCTTAAAAGTACTTAATTGTATTTATTACTGCTTGGTATAACTATCATTCTAAGCCTTTTGGTTTAAGCACTTGGGCTCCAGGCCAGTTATTTTACATTAAGAAGGTTTGTGGTCTGCACTCTTGTGGGAGGAGAGGCTGGATCTGCCCTTCTGAGCTGGGAATTTCTGGTTAAAGGCTTATAGTGCCTGCATATTTGAACTGTTTCTTACAGAAATTGGTGCACCTTGTTTACTCTAGCATAGACTAGATCTAGGCCTGCTGAATCTAGCTTTGTTTGTATAACTTGAGCACTAATTTGGGCCTTCTTAAAAGTATTCAGTTGTATTTATTACTGCTTGGTAGTAACCTGATTAAAGTGTAGCTATCATTCTAAGCCTTTTGGTTTAAGCACTTGGGCTTCAGACCAGTTGTTTTACATTAAGAAGGTTTGTGGTCTGCACTGTTGTGGCAGGACAGGTAGCTTACATCCTTCTAAGTTGGGAACTGCTGATTGAAGGCTCAGTGTCTGTTATTCTAAAAGTGTATTAGTTCTGGTTTAAGTACTTGGGCTTCAGGCCAGGTATTTTACATTAAGAAGGTTTGTGGTCTGCACTCTTGTGGGTTGAGAGGCTGGACTCTGCCCTTCTGAGCTGGGAATTTCTGGTTAGAGGCTTATAGTGCCTGCATATTTGAACTGCTTCTCGCTGAAATTGGTGTGCCTTGTTTGCTGAATCTAGCTTTGTTTGTATAACTTGAGCACTAATCCAGGCCTTCTTTTTTGGAGAAGTTTCCTCTGCACCCCAGTAGCAGGAGTGTGCAATTAGAACTTGTCTGATTGAAGACTACAGGAACAGGGCTCAGTTTTGAGATTTTTTTTACTGGTTAATTGGGTAATTTGTTTAAAAGCATTTTCTGATTGTTTGTAGTTGTTTAAAGCTGTTTTAAGTGTATTTTTTACTGTTTTTGCCTTATCTTTTTAAAAAGAATGTCCTTGTTTCCCACCTTTCTAAGCTAGTATAGTCCAGTTTTCAGTCTAGTGCTGAATTCAGGGCTGTGTTACAAGTTTCTGAATTGCTCATACCTTACTTGGATAGAGGGAGGTTTCTCTGTTCACCTGTGAGAGAGGGAGCTTTGAGCAGCCATCTGTCCCTGGAGGAGTGGTTCCAGCCCAGAAGGTAGCAGTTTATTGGCCATTTTGGGCTAATTTCTATCTCTTTCATTTCACTGCTGTAAAATCCACGTTTGCACGGTTTTGCACGTCCAGACAGCGCTGGTTAGCTAGGGCTAAATTATTCCTGGCTCCACCAAGTCTCCTCTTCAGTTTTCCCCTTGAAAGCAGTCTAACTCTCAACCTAAGCACTTAAAAAGCATCTTACAGTCCAGCACTTGCACTTGCAGTTTGAGCACTTGCTCAGACCTAATAGCAAGCACTAATATACCCCGACACTTGATTGCCCAGCAGGGCAAGGCTCATTATTCACCCCTCACCAACCAAGCGACTAAGCAGCTCACCCTACTATTCAAGCATGACCAAAGGGCAATTTCAGGTATACTCTCCAGTCCAGCTGGTGAACCTGGGTATCCTGAGGCAATGTTACAACTGCCTCATGTACACAGACAACCCTCTCCTCCTACCACAAAAAATTAACATATGCAAGAGATGCAATTATATAGCTAAATTGGAGGCTAAGCTCTCTCCACTCAAGACTGGAACAGGCAGTCATGAGGAGAAGGTTAACACTTGCACCACACCTCCAGCCTCACATAGACATACTAAACCAGCACTGGCAAAAAATACACATAAATACAAAAAATCATACTCGGAGGCTCTAAATAAAATCCCGCAAAAGCATCAGAGGCCTCCAAAGCAGACACCCAAAAATCCTGCACCTCCCATCACAGACCAGACAACACATAAAACACAAAATCAGTGTGCCGCACAATCACAGCCCTTAAGGCGAAATAACATACCTAACACACTAGTAATAGGTGATGTCCCACTCACTAGGCTGGACAAGGAGAAGGTTACTGTTAGCTGCCTGTCAGGAGCCAGAATCTGCCACATAACACAAGTACTCAGGTCACTCCAGAACAAGTGCAAATATGACTCTGTCATTGTTTATGTTGGTGTGAATGACCTGAGATGTATCTCCCTGGACTACATGAAAAGAGACATGGAAGAGCTCTCTGATCATGTAGCCAAGGCGGGTATGACCCTGACCATGAGTAGCATCCTGCCCTCAAGAATGATACCACAGTATAAAGAAAAAATGATCAATTTCAACAATTGGCTAAGCTTCTGGTGTCATTCAAAGAGGATCCAGTGTCTGTCAGCCTGGGACAACATGCTCAACAAGCCTCGTTGCATCGCAAGAGACGGCTTGCACCTGTCACCCCTAGGCTTTTGAATACTGGCCAAGGCTCTTGCTGCCCCAGTAGTGCCTTTTTAGGCAAGGCTCAAAAGTCAAACCCACCTCTGTAAACAGCACAAATAAAAAAATGAGGGTTATGCTACTCAACTCCAGGAGTTTAAATCTCAAAATGCACGTGCTCGAAGCACTCCTCTGTATGGAGAATATCGACATCTGTGCAGTAACTGAAACCTAGTTCAAGGCTCCACAGAGCACCCCAGCACTACCAGGCTACAATTCATACCACACATTTCGGCCACAGAGCATGGACCAAAACCAAAAAGGAGGGGGGTGTATCTATATTCATCAAGGATACCTACACCTCCAGGTTAGTGGTGCAGCATGATACCTCTGAGATCAATCATGTGCAACTAACTTCGAGCAAATCTGCAATGCAAATTGTGGCCTGCTAAAGATCACCCTCCATGACCCAGGACCATCACTCCGCCTTTCTGGACACACTGGAAAACATGAAGGTCCTACCGAACACCCTGTTATTGGACGATTTCAATTACTCTACTGTTACCTGGGAAAACTACTCAAATACAAACTCCCAGGTCCAGCGCTTCCTGGAATTTATCAACTCAAATGCCCTGGATCAACTGGTAAACTCCCCTACCAGAAGTGAAAACATATTGGACCTGGTCATCACCAACATGGGTGACAGGTGTTCCGCACCAGAGGTCAACCCATCACTGGTTAGATCAGACCATAAACTAATCACTCTGGATGTCCACACCACACCACCACCCCCAACCAAGGAAGCCAGAGTGAAAAACATTTCTATAGCAAACTTCACCTTACTTAAGACAGAGGTGGTAAGCTTCACAGCTCCCACACTAAAGGATAACAGTGTCCAAGATGCAGGAACCTTTACAAATGCACTCTATGAGCACCTACAAGGATGCATGGATCATGCCATCCCTAGCAAAACCAAGACTCACTCCCCTAAGAGAAGGAAACCAGACTGGTAGACCCCTGCCATAAACAGGCTATACAATAGAAGGAGGAAACTAGTTCAGAAAAAAAGCAAATCCCAAGAAGGAAAGACATCCCTGATCAGTATCAGTAAGAAACTAAGGTCCCTCATAAAATCATCCAAGGCTAACTTCGAAAGAAAAACAGCCAAGGATTTGAGAGATAACCACAAAGTCTTCTTTAGCTATGTCAAGAATCTAAGTGGCAACTTGCAGATATGCTCTGAGCTAGTGCAAAATAGCACAAAATATACTGAACCTACTGATATTGCTAACATCCTGGCAGATAGATTCAGTGCAAACTTCACCCCCCTCTCACCCCCAAAAGGGCACACAATAATACCGGAAAAGTGTAGTGTCCCAGAAATCACAGATGCATAGGTGAAAACAGCCCTTTCAAAAGCCAAATGCACAGCGGCAATGAGGCCAGATGGTGTCCCAGGCTGCGTCTTGCACAAACTACAGAATGAACTAACAACCCCACCTAAACACACTGTTCAACCTCAGCCTCTCCACAGGCTATGTGCCCATAGAATGGCACACAGCAACGGTTATTCCATTCCACAAAGGAGGGGCCACAGCTGACCCTGGCAACTATCACCCCATAAGCCTGACTAGCTTGGTCTGCCAGGCTATGGAGCACATCATCATGGAACTCCTTAACAAAGACTTTGGGAACCTCCAAACACTTCACCCGGTCCAGTTCAGCTTTGCTAAGGGCAGATCATGTCTACTAAACCTGGTTGACTTCTTCGAGACAGTCATCAAGGCCATAGATGAGGGGAAGGTGGTTCATACAGCCTACCTTGACCTCGCCAAGGCTTTTAACACCATTCCCCACTCGGGAATTATAGAAAACCTCACCAGCCTGAACATAAACCCCTACGTCATGAGATGGGTTGCCAACTGGCTTACAGACAGAACTCACACGGTAAGAATAGTGGGCTCCAGGTCCAACTGTAAACCAGTCACAAGTGGTGTCCCACAAGGCTCTGTCCTGGGACCCCTACTGTTCAGCATATACTTCTCAGAAGTACAGGCAAACACAGGAGGACTATGGCTAACCAAGTTCACCGATGATTGCAAACTAAGAGCCATAATTGACTCTCTGGCTGACACAGACATTCTCCAAAAGGGCTGTACTGAGCCGGACACCTGGTGTCAAAGTCGTGGTCTCAAGCTAAATGCCAAAAAATGCATAGTCATCCCGTTTAGGAAAAACAAAACACCCATGAATTACCACATAGGTGGCAGCCCCCTTAATACAGAAGAGGTTATAAGAGATCTGGGGACCCAGGTAGATAGTAATCTCTCCTTCGACAATCATATTGCCAAAGTAGTTAGGAAATCCTTCTATGTAGCCCATCTAATTACTAAAGGGTTCACATCTAGAAATAAAGAGGTTATAGTGCCCCTCTACTCGTCACTCATCAGACCCATCATAGAGTACAATACCCCATTTGGGATGTACCTCACAAGACACTTCCAACAGCTGGAAAGACCACAAAAATACCTCACCAAGAGGATTACTGGCCTCAAACATATATCCTATGCAGACTCCGGCTGTACTCAGTGGCATATCGCTTACTCAGAGGTGATCTCTGCCTGACTTACAAAGCCATGTCCAACTCAGAATTGATGGACATGCTCCACCTAAAGAAATCCAAGTCACTGCAAGCCACTCGCTCTAGTGAGCTAAACCTTGCCACAACAATAAATAGAATATGCTGGAGGGATAGATTCCTGTCACAGAGACTCCCCATGCTTTGGAACAAAATTCCTAACTACATTAGGCAGAGCCCCTCACTAACACTCTTCAAGAGAAACCTTGATGAGTGGATAGGTAACAGAAAATAGACCCCTGGGATCACTTCATTGGCGCTTCTTGACAGAGGCTCAGTTAATTAATCAATGGGGCGGCGAAAGCTGACACACTCTGGCTAGGCATATAAATGCCCTTGGGCAGATAGCTTAGTACCTACCTATGAACCTAAGCTGTTGGATGGCATAGAATCAAAAGTGAAGATTTTTATGAGAGTCCTGAATGCAGATTATCTTGAAGGAGTTAAAAGACAGAGACAAAGCTGTTACTGCATTAAAGTATATAGGGAAAAGAGTGGTACATTAAATTACATAATTGGCATCTGATAGCTTTATGTCCAATTGATTATAAGATACTGATGAAAATAAGACAGGTGGAAATTATGAAAGTATTAAGGAGATTGAATGAGGATAACATTTATGGGATAAAAAGTAATCAAATTAAATTATCTATGTATAGGGAAGTAGTGGATTCAGTAGATAAAAGAAATAATGAGGCTAAAATTGCTTACATGTGATATTCAAAAGACATTCAGCAGCATAGGAGACAAGTGCTTATGGAAAATATTAAAAAAATTGTTTTCAGGAGAAAGTTGACAATTTTTTGAGAAGTATTTATGAGAACATTTATTTGATTCCATTTGCAAATGGCTACTTTGATGAAAATATAAAAATGCACAGTGGTTTGAAACAAGTTTATGTTTTCTGTGGAATATTATTTGCCTTAGGAAGGAATGTGATTATAGTACAAGTAATAGAGAAGGTAAAACTGATGTAGTAAACATGCCTGTAACATACAGTTATGTAGTTGCTGTCACTCTGATAAAAAATGTAATGGATGGAGAAAATATTAATTATCTGTAGGAAGGATGGAGAATATAGGAGTACAGTTAAAGAAAAATAATACAGGAAATACGAATATACTGAAAAGATGGAAGAATACAGTTTGGGAATACTGAAATAGAGATCCTAGGGATAAAGTTTGTTGGAAAACAGTATATAATAAATTATGACAGAGAATTTGAAAATGAAGAACTGGAAATTCTTCAGAAACGTATTTCAAAAGAATGTGCATACTGTGATACTGAATCAGTTTAATTATTTGGGATGGTGAAGCTAATCTGCCAGAAGAGTTAAAAAGGTATTTGGGAACTATTTTCTTCTTTTGTATGGGGATCAAGATTAAACCATATGACCATGGCAGTAGTGTATAATGAAAAAAGGAAATCTTATTTAAGAAATCTGATCTATTTATTTGATTCACTGTACCAGTTTTTGTGATAATTAAACACACTCAGTAACACTAGTTTTGTGAAAGATGTGCAAGAAAATTTTAAAATATTATCGAAGAGTGTAGAACAGAAAAGAGAAGATAATATATGTGAAAGGTTGTGTGTATTATACATATGAAAGGAAAATAAGAATGCATCATACAGAGAGAGAGAGAGAGCTGGGGAGACTGGGAGAAACTATATACAAAAGTATACAGAAGTTATGGACAAATATTATTTGTTGGGTGTAGAAGAAAAAAATGATGTTAATAGAAAGAAATGTGTATGTATGTATATATATATATATATATATATATATATATATATATATATATATATATGGGTCTCCTACAAAAGAACGACACCTGAGAAGACTGAAACCCACATAACCTATACCACATGGTCGACAATAAAAATGCTGACGATGGGGAAACAGTATGTCTCCGTAGTGCAGAATGGAAAGATTTCCATTCCTGTACTGTAGTGTGATCTCGGAGTTGGTATATTAAAGCTACGGGGGGGGGGTTCAGGGGCCCCTGCTAGCACAAAAAAGGAAATTTTATTTCCCTTTTTTTGTGCGGTAATTACGTTGTCAGTGCTTTGATTGTCAACCATGTGGTGTCAGCTATGTGGGTGTTGGTGTTTTGCGCTGTCGTTCTTGTGTAGGTGATATATATATATATATATATATATATATATATATATATATATATATAAAACCCAAAGAATATTTCAAAATGTTGCAGAATGGGAGGAGTTTCTTTAAAGATTAATTCTAATAAAATTACCTGTAAAAAGTGAAATAAGATATAAACAGAAGCAGGAATGTGTATGTCTAGTGCAGAATTGTGAGGGTGAAGAAACAATGCAAAATGTACTTTTAGAATGAATAGGATAGCATATTATTGAGGTACTGTGATGAAGTATTCATTAAAAATAAGATAAAAAATGTGGATATCATGCATTGTGGATATTATGAAAAAACTTACAGAGGAAGAAGAAAAATCAAACTGATAGAATTATAGTAAATGATATATGGTTATGACATAGAAAATGGAAAATGATATAATAAAAACTGTATCATAATGAATTGATTAGAAGATTAATTTTCTTATTAAATAATAAAAGATAGGGGGTTAAGAAAATAAATGTAAATCAGTGCAAATGTGGATCAGGTTCTCATCATCACTTCTAACAGTAATATTCTTCCCCTATATTCTCTCTCTGCTCATCCTTTCATGTATCTTCCATAGTACATTTCTAAAAATATGTATTCACATAAGATTTATGTGTCATTCGTTGCATAATAACAAGATGGAGATTGTTCATAGAGTTAAATGGCAATGTGTACACTACAGTATTTTAACTTCCTGTTTCAGATGTTTATTTACCCTCCAGATGAATATTGACTTCAGTGCATGTGTGTATATACTCCCAAACTGAGACTGAAAATGGTCCAGGTGGATCAGCACTCTGCCCTGGTTAACAAACAAATAAACAAATATAAAACATGCAAACAAATAAATAAATATTGCACACATTGTGTAATAAGAATGCATAAAGGGTTGATATTTCATTTTTCTTTTACTACTACTTTCTGAAAGTTAGTACTGGAAATGGTTAAGCAATTAAATGAAATAAAGTTTTAAGAACACCTACTCATTCCATTAAGTGACACAGGATTTTATACATCCATCTGAGCTACCACCAACTCAAGCAAATGGGACTTTGGCTTAACATTTCATCCAAAGGATGGCATGCTTAGGAGAAAAGCACCTTCCCTACACTCCACTGCACTGTCAGGACTGGAAAGATTAAGCCAAGTACCTAGTAGGGGAATAGCATCCACAGTCTTCTAATCTTCCAGCATGAAAGGTGAAAGCACTACCTGTTGAGCTACTGATGCTGATTACACTGAATGAATGAAAGCGTTAATAAAGGACACCTGTTTTGGGGGAGGCATATTGTATAACCTGCCCTGAAGGAATTGCTCGCTGAACCATCAGGCAACCCAGAAAACCAAATGTTAAGAATATGCTCCCACTTTCAGAGTTAAAGGATAATAACCCATTGTAAATGGTCCATTGCTCAGTGTGAGGTGCTTAAAGGGGATATATAAGACTAACTTATGGAGGGAGGGTGGCTGAGGTTAGTAGGAGGAATGAGTCATCCATGTCTCTACATCTTGCTGTTAGGGCAAGCAGTCGTTACTCTCAGAGTCCAGTATCCAGGCCTTGGGCCATAATGAGCTGACCATGGAAAGACAGCAGTTGTTATCTGAGAGATTTCTGGTGAGAACTGGGGGACTACAAACATAACAAACTTCCAGGTAAGAATGTATATGTCCAAGGGAAGGGGCCTATGATTCAAAGGACCAGCATTTGCAGTGACAGATATTACTTAAGGGCAACTGTACAACATCCACTAATGCAGACTTAATTTTGTCATTATAGAGTGTGCTTTCCTCCTACTTCTATTTGGTGATCGTTTCAGGAGTTCAGCAAAGTCCTCTGAAATGATCTTCTAGACTCTTACAAGAAGACAATGCATTTCATTCTTTTTACGTACAGCCAACTAAAGCCCCATAAATGTGGTCATGGCCTTCTTATTATATTGACATGAGCAGCAGGCACAAATGATGAGGTGGATGGGTTTGGGATCAAGAATTTTTGAGCTACTGCAACAGCTACTAGGCTGGGGCTAAAGATGGAGCTAGATGAAGTGTCAATACAAATGTCAGCTGATTCATGTCTCCTGCCCATAGTGCTGTTACGTCTTAGCACAACTGTTTAGGGCCGCTCAAGTCCAGTAGCTGTTTTTGTTTGAAATCATTGATTTTGCAGATAAAAACTGCTCTTTTCTTTGGCCTGTCATAAAAAAAACTTCCTGACTTCTATTTTATCTGCATTTGCAGTTTTGTGATTGTAAGTTTGTGCATTGGGTGGCAAATGTTGATAAGATTGTTCTAGACCCTTGTACATTACACATATATACACATACACACACACACACTCACACACATATATATATATATATATATATATATATATATATATATATATATATATATATATATATATATATATATATATATATATATATACTGATGCCCCTCTAACCATGCTGAACAATGATAAGATAACTGTTAGTTGCTTATTTGGAATGCGGATCCCCCAAATCACCCACACATTCAAGTCATTACACCACAGGTACCAGTATGATTCTGTCATAGTCCATGTAGGTGTAAATGACTTGAGATGTACCTCCCCGTACTATATGAAGAGAGACATTATGGAGCTTTCAGACTATGTGTCTCAGATTAGTATGAGCCTAGCATATTACCATCACAGAGGGTGATGCCCCAATATGGGCAAAAAATGACTGACTTCAACAACTGGCTGTCTATCTGTTGTCATTCAAGGGGATCCAATGTTTGTCAACATGGGAGGACATGGTTAACAGACCACATGTACTGCACCTTTCCCCTCTAGGTTTTTGAATACTATCTAAAACCTTATCTACCCCATAGTGCCTTTTTAGTCAATGCCAAATTGACAAACCTACTGGCATAGCAAAATCAACTTCAAGGTGTCACTTGTTAATGCCAGGGGCATTATTAATAAAAAAAAAAACTTCATTCCCTCTAAGTCCTCCTCAACTAGAGAATACAGACATCTGTGCAGTTACTGAGATGTGGTCTAAAGTGGCAGAGAGTACCCCAGCAGTGCAAGGTTTCAGTGCTCCCACCACATTTAGACTAGTAGCTGCATAGACAATGGAGGTGTCTCGATATACATCAACAACAAACATACTTCTAGGGTGGTCAAACAGGAAAATGTGCTGGAGTTCCTCCATGTGCAGACCATCATATACAAAATCCTGTACCATATTCTAGCCAGCTATAAGTCAGCCTCCATGTCCCAAGAAACTCAGAAAGCATAATTGGACTGGAGACACTTAATATCCAACCTAACACCCTACTCATGGGACACTATAATTACTCATCTATAGACCATGAATCCTACATGGTCTCAAATCTACAGGCACAGAGATTCCTGGACTTAGTAAATACAAACACCCTTGACCAAATAGTGAGTATGCCCACTAGAGGCTCCAACATACTGGACTTCATGCTCACAAATATGGGAGAATTCTGCCCCTCCCCAATGTCTTATCCTCCAAGGTATGGTCCGACCATAAAGCTCTCTACTTTGAAATCAAAATCAACTCCATAATCCCATTAAAACCAGTAACAGTTAAGAACTATTCCAAGGCAAATTACCTTTTATTGAGTGATGGTTACTCAACAGCACAGCAGCCTATGCTGAATTGCTCTCAGAAACTCTGTACAACCATGTCAATAAAGAAATTGATAAAGGTAGCAATCAGAAGGTCACACAGAAGGATAGCATATATAGGAGTACAGGCTAGCTATAAGGCAGGGCAACCATTTGGTTTTTTTTTTTTTTTGCAATAGGGGTTCAGCCATGACAGAATGTCAGTGGAAGATTGTCTGAGCTGTACATTTCCTGCTGCATGAATACTCACAACATGCATATCACAGGGCTACCATTTTTGCACAGGTAGTTATGTTTTCTTTACTGTTTCTTATACATTATACATAATATATTCACAGGCTAGACCACTGCAGGGGTGAAATCAGTAGATGCTGGAGTAGAATGACATGCTGATGTCAGCACCAATGCAACCCCCTAAGATGCAAACGGCATTTGAGATCAATCAACAGGCACAGTTAACTGCCACTTAGTTTTTCATGGAGATGACTGCTTTGTTGCATGACACTCAGCCTCTGTCAGCAGGATACTTCACCAGTGAATTCCATCCAGATCATCATTCCATAGAAACACATCATCCCTTCCACAGGAGGCTTTGAGTCTTACCACAAGCCACTGGAGTGGCTCCAGATTATGATAACATAGTGTCACCCTAGCTCAGCTTGCAGGAGGATATCAGCAGTAACACAGAGTACCCAATGTGACCACAAGCCCCCCCCCTTTATCTGCTGTAGCATAATCCTCTATCCAGTTTGTGAGAACAGTTATGTATTTGTGTATCACTGTATCCCTCAGCACCTATGCACAAGGTGTTGACTGTGACACAATTCACCCTCCATCCCATGTTGTGTGCATGGAGATAATCAAAGTACAGAGTGATCAGACCATGCACTGTCCAGTATAGTCTTCCATTAACACTGCTGTGTGACACTTTACTGTACATGCATGCTCACCAGGGCCTGTACTTCTGTATTAGATGCCACTGTTTTGCCTGCAATGTTATGTATAGTGCCCATCCCTGTTTGGGGAGGAGTGTTGTGCTGCTGCTTGCTCTTCATCAGTCTCACTGTCATCAGCAGATGATTTTGTTTTCTCTTCCATGCCAGTATGTGGGTGTGTAGTCCTAATTTAACTGTACTATGAATCTGGCCTACCTGTTTTCTTGAAATCATATTGTGCAGCATGGTACATGTTACAAATATCCTGCAAGCTGTGGTTGGGTTATATTGCAGTACCCTTCTGACATATCCAAACAGGAGAAGCAGCCTTTGAGCTGACCGAATACATGCTCAATGATATTTCTTGTTTCTATGTATGCTGTGCTATACTGGAGTCTCGCAATGCTAGAGCTGAGATCAAGCAAGCATCTGACACCACCTGCAAAACAGCAGGAATGTGTTTGTGTGTGTGTGTGTGTGTGTGTGTGTGTGTGTGTGTGTGTGTGTGTGTGTGTGTGTGTGTGTGTGTAGTGACTATATATTTATATTATCTATTTAGCTATGTCCATTTCATATAACCACAATGCTTGTGTTTATCAACTAGGTGGCCTTGTTGAATGTCACCTTGTAAGAAGCATCAATGCAGATGACATATATCATATACATGAATCATGGGAGTTGCAACAGTACTGTGAAGATACATTAGTTATGATCCCGTGTGTACTGAATGCTACTTTGCAGTTCACAGAATGATGACACCTTCCTGATCACATACTTCTGTCACTTTGCACCAGGTTAGAATTTTATTGCAATGTGTGTGTGCAATCCATGGTACCCAGCTCCACAGGTAGATTACACCATAAAGCAACACATAGTAGTGGCTCTCCACTGTAGTATGCTGGGACACCAGATGTGTTCCTCGTCATGTAGAAGCATAACTTTAAAACACTTGTAATGTACTCTAGAGCTAAATCCTGTGATATAGCTAATACATCTCCCAGCTGGTCTCTGAAAGGTTCCTGTGGCCAGGATTGCAAGTGCTCTACATATCTTGGTGTTTACAAGTGACGGGATGGCCATGCATTCCTGTAGATTCTCTGTGTAGGCAATACATGTCAACCAAGCTCTGTACAATATCATGGTCTACATTGAAATGGTCAATAATCTCCTGCTGTACATGCATAAAAACAACAAATAAGTAAATAAATAATCTCCTGCCATGTGGAACTATGAAATTTATTCTCTGTCTGTACCATTTTTGCTGTTGCCTAATAGTTTGTCACACAAATGGATGTGACATATTGATGATGACAACAATACATGCTGTTGCATGACTGTTGATGTGATCCTGAGCATTTTAGCTGTTGGCATCTCAGATGTTTTCCATGTGCTTTGGTCTTTTATGGTGTTATTCAGACTTGTGCACACCTTCTTTCACTTACAACTATGAATCATGACTGTATTGCACCCACATACTTTTCCATGTCATTATGGCCTAATTTCCCCCTGCACTTTTATCTCCATGTCATTTGCAATAATTTGCATATATTCCATAATGCACACTTTTTCTTGCTGCATAATAGTGTAACATAGCAGAATATGTAGTCATAGTGGGCTGTGAATTGTTACAGCTCTGTGAGTGCCTATGCAGAATTTTATACAAATTCATTATGAATCCCAACCATTTGTTTTTCTTATTTGCCTCTCCAACATAAAATTATTTTAGGTCCAATGAGATTAACCCAGAAAATAGCGAAAAAATATGTACAAACACCAACCAACTGCAGTGATGAGGTGAGACAGCAAATGATTATGTGAGTTGGTGGGAATATCTATTATTCTGCCATCATCCCATGGGGAAGCAATGGAAAAGTTATACAGCTAGGAGAGATAATGGTCTCTCTCCATCAGTCAGCCCTGATCATTTGCTAATATTATCCACTAAGGATATAAGAAGCAGAGGTTAGTGATCCTGACAAAAGAGTGGTGTTTTTCCTGGATGATGCCACATTTGCCCAAGGGTAGAGATGGCAAGGAGTTCTACAAGACATCCATGGTGAAAGCTCAGAAAAACTTTTTGCATGTGAAATATTCTAGCTAATCAAACAGTGCAGGCCTCTACCTAAGAAGTAGTTAAATCCTAAAATCGAGCACATTATGTTCAATCCCATACTTCAGTATACATAGAATGTAGAACCATTAACCTGTTGCATACTGCTTTCCCTGATCAATGTAATTCATCAATTAAAAAAAGAAGCCCTGGTCAAACTGACTTGCCCAGTTATGAAAATTACACAGATGTATAAAACTACAAGCAACTGCAATTGTATTTTAATTTGTTTTAGTTAAAGAGTCTAGGTTAGTTGATCATATACAAGACATATGAAATACACTGCTATCCATAATAACAGCTGAAACTGGAAAGATGTTTTTCTGCTTGATATAAAGATTTCTCAAAAGCTTCACCCCATGCAAGTGAGTACACTCCTGCACTACCTGTTATAGTCAACACCAAGATTACTCCACCTTGAGGAAATGGAAACGCTGCTTAAGTTCTTTATCAGTTGTCCTGTTTTCAGCCACTAATGTAATCTGCTCCAAAGTCACTCTATATTCTAGGAAGGGAAAAACTTTAAAAGTTGTTTTAGCAGTTGTGTTGTTTTCAGGTACTAATGGATTTTTGATTCTCTGGTATATGGCTGCTCACTTTATTTCTTTCATAACCAAATGGATTCATAAAAAAAAATGACAGTTGTTTTCAAGTATGAAAAGTAAAATCATTACAAACTCAACAAGGAAATAAAATACATAACTTTCATTAACAAAAATGAGAAATAATTTTTGGCACAGTATCAATGATAAAAACAGTCTAAGTATTTATGAAAAAGTTTACGGAATATACAGAGTCTGGAAATTAATAAGAAGACGAATACGGTGATTCCTAGATCAGGCTTTTTCTTGCAAAATAACTCATTAGAACTTATAAAAACATTGAAAAATCAAAGCATCCATCACTTACTGATTTAGTTTTAGTTATTTCTTACATGAATAGAGTATCTCATTTGACGTCTTCAAATAATTTAAAAAGGGATTCCCAAAAAGTACAAATGATTCTACACTGAGTGTACAAAACTGCAGACAGATAATAGCAAGATTACATTTCTCTGAAATAAGTGGTTTATGAACAGTAAGCCTTCACATGTTCACCATGTGAAAAACAGAGGGACTGCCAGCCTAGCTAGATAGAATTTTGTAAATAATTCTATGTCATTGCAAATATTAATATGATCCACAGGCTTGTGCAACAAATGTAACAAAAATATGTTATGTTCTGAGCTTCAAAAATGTAACCACACTGCACTCTGCTGGAAGAAACCTGATAAGTAAAGGACTTTATGACTGTGTATGATCTCAAGCTAGGAGACAGGATGTCTGCAGCTATAAATTCTTTCTATTGTCCTAAGACAGAGGTAATTACTAGGTTTCACATGTAGTGTCTTTTATTGCTATTGCTTCCTGGCAAGTGCAGATTACAAACAAATGTTACATTTTAAGTTCTATGAGCCTAGGAAACTTAAGCAGAAAGTCTCAAGAATGATGTAATCTGAAATGACTCAGCAGTAATATGTATTATCAATTTAAGACTTTCTCAGAGAGAAAGATTTTGGCAGTTTGCATTTTGTTCTGAAGCTGAGAACTCACCAGCACTTCTAATTTATATTTGCTTGCTCTGTAAGTAAGATATCCAGATTATAGTATTTCTCTTAGAGATAGATAGGAATATAGCCAGATTAGTCTAGCTGTTTTCTATATTTATGTCAGACTGTCCTACAATGCTGTTTTAAAGTATTTCATGTAATTTCTGAACTCTCTATTGTCACTGTGTTGAATTAATGAGTATTGTCTTGTGTTTTTATTATTTATTATTAAATATTTTTAAAACCTTTTAACGGTGACTGTTTTGTATACAGATAAGTTAAGCTCTTAGAATACTTGCATGTATTTGGTGATACTGTATAGGCCAATCCTAAATAGCCTTCAAGTCTCAGTCACACTTAACAATTGGATAACAGTAACATTGCACAGTAGAATTGTCATCCTTTGGTAAGGGCCTTTAGAGTAGCTGATAAGAGTAGTTGGTGGCAGTGATTACTACTGTATAGTCTGGGCAGAAGGGGGCATAGCTGGAGAACCTGTGCCAGCCTTCCCCAGGAGTGTCTGTGTGTGTTTGTATGAAACTCAATATCAAAGTATGTGTATGTCAGCTACTTGGGCAGGGACGCAAAGCACTGGTTGGACAGAGAGGGTACTGGAGGTTTTGGCTTGAATACTCGGCTGAGATCTGAACCCTATAGCTGTGTCAGTGGGGAGTCTTATTGGGAATCTAGAGAAAAAGGGAGAAACCAGCCTCAGACTGACTGTGATCTCTGTGTGTTCTTAAGGGAACTTGTACTTTACTATGTGTGTACTTGTTATCCTCCTCAATGTGGACGCCCTTCACTGGTGTTAGTGGCGAAGATTGAGTATAATTACGTCAATTGTTACCATTATATAGAGAAGATTAAAGAACTTGTTTTCATAATGCAATTCAAGCACTTGGCAGTCATCAGAAAAAATCATACCTATTAAGAGAAGTATAATTTTCAGCCCAGACAACTTAATGAGGATACTTCTTTTTTATATTAAGGATATCTAAATTCTGCTTTAGTTTTGTTTAATGTTTCTTTGAAGAAGTCATATGTCCCAGTAATCTAGAAAGATGCAGAGTTTATTCCATTTCTGAGAGGAAGAAAGAAAGAATTAAAAAATACAGACTGATAAGTTTAACCAGCTAGATTTGCAAGTAGTTTAAATGCTATATTGTCCATACCTTTCTTCATTCGGAGACTTTACACTCCTACCTGATCTGCATCAAAATGAGTTCATTGCTGATATTTATTGGTTGGCAAGCCTTAATACATTTTCTAAAGTTTAATAAACAGTTGGCAGATGAGATCAGACAGGAGGCCCCGTGGACTATGATGTTTGCAGATGACATTGTGATATGTAGTGAGAGTAGGGACCAGGTTGAGGAGACCCTGGAGAGGTGGAGATATGCTTTAGAGAGGAGAGGAATGAAGGTCAGCAGGGCTAAAACAGAATATATGTGTGTGAATGAGAGGGAGGGTAGAGGAATGGTGAGGATGCAGGGAGTAGAGTTGGTAAAGGTTGATGAGTTTAAGTACTTGGGATCAACAGTTCAGAGTAATGGTGAGTGTGGAAGAGAGGTGAAGAAGAGAGAACAGGCAGGGTGGAATGGGTGGAGAAGAGTGTCAGGAGTGATTTGTGACAGATGGGTACCAGTAAGAGTGAAAGGGAAGGTCTACAAGAGGGTAGTGAGACCAGCTATGTTATATGGGTTGGAGACAGTGGCACTGACAAAAAGGCAGGAGTCAGAGCTGGATGTGGCAGAGTTAAAGATGTTAAGATTTGCACTGGGTGTGACTAGGATGGACAGGATTAGGAATCAGTATATTAGAGGGTCAGCTCAGGTTGGACAGTTTGGAGACAAAGCAAGAGAGGCGAGATTGCATTGGTTTGGGCATGTGCTGAGGAGGGATTCTGAGTATATTGGGAAAAGGATGCTAAGGATGGAGCTGCCAGGTAAGAGAAAAAGAGGAAGGCCTAAGATAAGGTTTATGGATGTGGTGAGAGAGGACATGCAGGCAGTTGGTGTGAAAGAGCATGATGCAGAGGACAGGAAGAAATGGAAACAGATGATCCGCTGTGGCGACCCCTAACGGGAACAGCCGAAAGAAGATGATGATGATGAGTAAATATCTGGACTGGAAATTTGATCCACCTATTATTTATGGATTTTCTAAAGCTTTGATCAGTTTTAGTGACAAGGACATGATTTATTCTTGTTACCTAAAGTACCAACCAATATTCGATTTAGTGATCAATAATGCCATACAAAACAGAAGGCAGAAGGTTTAAATTTCTGGTTGTACTCTGAACTAGACTGGAGTTTTGTGCAGTCTTCTATGCTGGGCTCTCTTTTATTAGTATTGTTTTATCTTCAGTTACTCCTTTTGACATAGTTTGGTTAAGTATGCCAATGACCACAGACTTGTTATTGCACTAGTGTTATTAATTCCCTAATACTACACCAAGCTATGAATAATGTTCAGCACTGCTGTCACATAAAAAAATCTTTATGTAAATTTTGGCCATACCTTAGCAAGGACTAATTAACTCTACTCAGAGTTCTGAAACTAATTGTTTAAAGTCTTAAGGGCCTTAATGTCATGTGATTTTTTTACTTGGACAAAATGACATTGCTACTAATCTAAAATATAACAGATATGTGCCCATGAAAACTTTTTCAAGCAAAAAACCTGTATTGCTTATTTCATTATTTTTATCCTTGGGTACAGCGTATTACTGAATGTAGTAACTGTGACTAGTTATTTTTTATATAAAGTCTCATGTCAATGAGTTTGATGCAATAAATAGGAATAGGCAATAGTACTTGGATTTATATATTGCTGCTTACTACACTATGAGAGAGAAACTGGTTTTCAGTCACTGACATTTTAACAACGATTACCTGAAATGTCTTTTGAATTTTATATTTATACATATGATTTTGAAACCAGATCTTTAGGGGGTAGAATTAAAATTGATTATAACTTTTCTGCAAGCCAGGACATATTTGCTACTCAGTGTATTACTCATTTATAGCATTTTTTTGCCTAATCAATACAGTTAAAGCTTTGTCCGCATTTTGAATTGGAATTTGAAAAGTATAATAATGTGATGAAATATTTTTTAATTTAAAAGTGTTCGCTTTATAGGAGACCACTAGAGGTCTTAAATAATATTCTGTTAAGTCCAGCCAAATAATACGACAACACCCGAAGGTTAAATGCAGTCCCAGTCAAAATTATGAAGCACTGGCACGATTTAGAAATAAAAATTGTTTATTTTATTGAAGACACTATTAAAAATATGGCAAGTCTGGTTAAGCGCTTTCATCTACAACAGTAGATTTCATCAGAACATTTTTTAACTGCCATACTTTACTTTTATACTTGTCTTCACCAATCAGTGGCTCTAATTACATATACTCCATTTAGAATCCACAAATTGATTCTTAAAGTGCCCAGTGCCTGATTCCCCCTAAATAATGAATAAAAATCTATAAAAGTTGTTAAAAATGATATTTCATCATCCTAAATAACGTGTAAACCCATGGAATTAAACCATACTTAATACATGAGTTATATAATATATCTAGTCAACAGATTTATGCCATTAAATATGATAAATATTGTGTTAAAAATATATATGAAAAATATATGTTATATATAAAAATAATATATATATAGAAAGAAAAACTGTGCTGTACTTAAAGCCCAATTTATATATAATGTATTAAATATGAACTACCTATTCTCCTACCTACAAGGCTAATTTATTAATTTTGCATTTAATACTTGTCATACAAAAATTACACACCTTCCAAAATTTCTGTTCTATCTGTTTTTCTCTAACATAGGTTTAATCGATATTGTTTCGTTAAGCCCTGGCATTTCTGAGGCATTTAATTTAATTTGCCATCGAGCTTCTTTCTCCATTAATCGCAACTTGATATTCCCACCTCTCGGATTTGACCTAATGTGTTCCAAAATACCAAATTCGAATGAATTGCAATCCTTATTACTATTACAAAGCCTCCAAAGAGCGTTGTTCTCATCCTGTTTTTTTTATTTTATACAAATGTTCATAAATCCTATTTCTAAGACATCTAGTGGTCATTCCTACATAATAACATGGACATGTAGTGCCTTTAGCTAAATATATGACCTGAGTTGTCCTACAATTTCCTTTACAAAATTGGATAGTTGTCTTATTTGTATTCTCCAGTGTAATATTCTTAGCTGTAATAATATATTTGCACTGGTTACATCTCCCACATTTTGAGGTACCCCTAACTGTTGCATTAGTAATATCTTTTGCCATACCAAATCTGGTTTTTAGATTTAACCCATTCCTATACACAAATTTAGGTCCCTTACCAACTACCTTATAAACATTTTCATCAGTTTTTAAAATATTCCAATTCCTTTCAATTAACCCTTTCACATTTTGTACATCCGGAGCATATTGAATAACACAAGCCCTAATAAATTCATTAGGTTCAACTGTTCTATTATAAGTGATTTCCTCATCTCTCTTTGTCCATAAAATTGGCTTGTATTTTTTCCCCATTCTTGTTTGACATAATTTACGATATCAGTTATCATATGGATGGGGTAACCCCTGATTTTAAACATTCTTCCTATGTTGTCAAGTTCAAGAAGCATATCCGGATAGGATGATGTCATCCTGGCAGCTCGTATACACTGCCCCTTAATAATGCTCTTCTTCTGTTGCTTGGAATGACAACTAGTGAACTCCAGATAGTCATTACTGAAGGTGTCCTTCCTATATAAGTTGGATTTAAAAGTTTTGCCCACTATTGTAACCTTGGTGTCCAAAAAGGCTATACTCTCACAATTCATACTGTATGTAAACCTTAAATAATCATTTCTAGTATTCAAATACTTGATGAATTGTTTGATTGTACTTTCACTACCCTTCCATATTATAAAGACATTGTCTAAAAATCTCAAATAACAATTTATATGCGACTTCCAACTAGAGTCTAGAATATATTCCTCTTCCCAGGAGGAATAATGTAAATTTTGGCCATACCTTAGCAAGGACCCATTGCAACTCTACTCTGTTTGTAATTGTTTAAAGTCTTAACCTTAATATAATTTTTTATTCGATAATACAATCTCAATAAACTCCATTATTACACTTACTTTGTCCCATTCAAGATTGTCCCATTCAAGATTGCTATATTTTTGTACACTATTCTGGAATCTAGAAAGTCCCTCTTCCAGTTAATTTTATATAAAGATCCATGTCATCCAGTGTAAGTATAAATGCAGTCATTAGTAATAAGTTCTTTATCCACTACCAAGGAAAGTCACATGAGTCCTTTTAACAATGTGAAATGTCATGTTATATTTATATACATTTTTCCAGACTTGCAAGCCGACATTTTTAATAGTGTCTTCATTTAAAGAAACAATTTTTTTTCTAAATCAATACAGTGCTTCATAATTTTGACTGGGACTGCATTTAACCTTTAATAATGTGTTGAAATTTTTTTTGATTTAAAAGTGGTCATTGTTATACATTAAAATATTCTGTTAAGATTTAACTATAAGAAAAAATCATATACATTAGCAAAGCAAGGTATGTAAAGAAAATTTATGAATTACCTGGATTTGAGTCACTCAGTCTCTACTTCTATAAGGGTGGCTGCCGTGATGCAGCGGTTAGCATTGCTGCCTCACAGCAAGAGGTTCTCCGGTTTGATCCTTGGCTGGGGTGCCTTCTGTGCAGAGTCTGCATGTCCTCCCTGTGGTCACGTGGGTTTCCTCCGGGTGCTCCGGTTTCCTTCCACATCCCAAAGACATGCTGTAGGTGGACTGGACACTCTAAATTGGTCCAATTTGTGAGTGCATGTGTGTGTGTGTGCCTTCTGTGGAAGGTTGTGCACTAGACTGGCAACTCAATACCGTAAAACTCCACTGCCAATCATGAGCGGACAGATGATCTGCTGTGGTGACCCCTAACCGGGAAATGCCAAAAGAAGAAGTCTCTACTTCTGTAATATGTGACTAGATAGGACATTTTACAATACCAAAACTCTGCTGGTCATTCCTAAAAAACTGGCAATAGTTTACTCAATTAACAAAAACTCAACATATTTAAGTAAAAGTATTCAAAGTATAGCAAATATGGATGCAAGCCAAGATGCCCTTCCAAGTTAGATAGTGGCCACAGCAACAAAGACAGTCATTTGTGATACTGAAGGAATGCAAAAAGGAAGCTGGCACATAATATTTTCAAGGTATTTAGGTTGTTAGTATTTCTACAAGTGAGATGCACTTCTAAGTGTAGTAGATGGTTCCACGGAGAGATAGACTGTAAAGACTGGTATACAGAAACAAAGAGCTTGACAGAGTAGCCCATCTAGACTGCCCATTTTTAGCCATCATATCTTTAGGGATTATATTCCTCCCATAAAAATGTTGTCATTGTTTCTGACCTCTCTTCTTCTTGCAGGATTCTTCAGTAATCCACCACATCAAGAAAATCTCTCCTGAGGCTATCCTTTTTGTTCCTTTCAGTTGTGTCTTGTTATTCATTTACTTATACATAGCTATTCTTGAAAGACTATCTACTGAAAGTCTAAGAATTCATGTGTGTGTATATATAAATATATATACATATATATATATATATATATATATATATATATATATATATATATATAGGTACAAGGGGTACATAATATATGGGATATCTACCATTTGATAAAAACTACACCATATACTACAGTAACTCTGACCCCAGCTTCCCAAACTAAACATTCCCAGATGACATTTGTGTGCTGAAATGTGAGACTCCAGTATGTACAAGTACTGTTCCAACCCTGTAGGGTGTTTTTCTTTTTGCTATAGTTGAGCAAATGTGGGGTTAGTATATTACAGTAAGGGGTGACAGCAATGCTTCCCAACATGGAGTGTGCAGGGGGACTTGACCCCATTAAATCATGCTTTTTAGAACTGTCACACTTTTATTGAGCGTGTTTTTGAAAAGTTGAAATCAAGTTTACAGTCAAGTTTGGTGGGTAGTATATCAACTCTGTGTGTGTGTCTGTGTGTGTGTCTGTGTGTGCGTGTCTGTAAAATATAATATATATGGGAGTTATTTATTGGGTCAAACATTCAAAATATTGAACATTCGGAGCATCAAATCACCATTTACGATGCTTACTAGTATGTGGGGATTGGAGTTTGCCTTTTCCACAATGTAGTACAACAAATGCTTTCCTTTTCCTCTAGACAAACTGAAAAATAAAACTAAAAAAAATCTTAAAACCTAGGAGTACATTCAGACATACTTTGTCTCTATACTGATACTCTTTGGGAAAGTGTTTTTTTTTTTGTAAGGTAATATGTAGGGGTGGAGCTGGGGCATTGGCAGTTAAGGCACATAAATAAGGCAGTACTGGTGGGCTTCTTTGCTAAGCTGCCCCAATTTTACTAATGCATGCCAAACCTAACCCTGCCCATGCCCCTAACCCTAACTCTGCACCATACATTAGAAAAACCCTCTTCATGTTACTATCATTACTTAAGACATTCAATCACGTACAACATATGGCTGGACATACAATCAACACTAAATATCTCCTGGAACATGTGGTGTGGAGGGACTGGGATTTCTTTAGATGTAGTATTTCTAACAGAGCTGGGTCAGACATGGCTTTGTAAGTCAAGCAGAGACCGCCTCAAATTTGACAATATGAGACAAGAGAATAGTTGGAGTTTTTTGAGTCTGTCATATAGGACAAGTGTTTAAGGCCTAGGATCCTCTTTGTGAGGTACTTTTGTGGCCTCTCCAGTTGTTGCAAGTGTCTTGTGAGGTACATGGCAAATGGAGCATTGTACTTGATGATTGGCCTAATGAGGGAAGAGTAGAGGGAGACAATGGCTTCTTTCTTCCTGGTTGCAAAACCCTTAGTAATGAGATGTGCCAAATACAAGGACTTTCTGACCACAGTAGCAATGTGGTGGGCAAAAGAGAGTTTGCTGTCAACCTGTGTTCCCAGATCTTTTATAACATCTTCTATGTTCAGTGGACTACCATTGATTTGGTAATTCATGAGAACACGTTTTTTGGCATTGAGCTTAAGGCCATGGTTCAAACACCAGTCGTTGGTCTCAGTGAGGCCTTTCTGTAGGATGTCAACATCACTTGGGGAGTTAATAATAGCTCCAAATTTGTAATCATCTGCGAACTTTGTCAGCCAGAGTCCCTTCGTGTTGGCCAGTACTTCAGAGAAGTAGATACCAAACAGGAGAGGACCCAGGACCGAACCCTGTGAGACTCCACTCATGACTGGTCAGCAGTCTGACTTGGAGTCAGCTACTTTCACACTGTATGTTCTATCTGTGAGCCAGTTTGCAATCCACCTAGTGATATAATGGTTGATGCCTAGCTTAGTGAGTTTTTCTGATTCCTAAGTGGAGAATGGTATCAAAGGCCTTGTCCAGATCAAGGTAGGCTATATGAACCACCTTGCCATCATCCACAGCTCTGGCGACTGACTCAAAGTAGTCAACCAAGTTGAGCAGGCATGAGCTACCCTTCACAAAACCAAACTGTGTGGGATCCAGAGTTTGGAGATTCCCTGTATCCTTGTTTATTATGTTCATGATGATGCATTCCATAGCTTTGCATTTCAGACTCATTAAGCTAATGGGGTGATAGTTCCCAGGGTCTGTAGTCGCTCCTGTTTGTGGAGAGGAATAACTGTTGCAGTGTGCCATTTGGTAGGGACAAAGCCTGAAGTGAGGCTGTGATTAAACAGGGCACACAGGTGAGGTGCCAGTTCACTCTGTAGTTCATTAGAACACAGCCAAGGATATTGTCAGGTCCCATAGAAGCTGTATTCTTGGTCTTGGATAGTGCTGTTTTAACCTGTGCAGTAGTAATACTAGGTGCCTGGCAATCTACTGGTATTGTTATTGGTCCTTGGGGGGGGGTAAAGTTGGCAGTGAATCTGTCGGCCAGTCTATTAGTAATATCTGTTGGCTAGGTATAGGAGGTACCACTGTGCAGTAACTCAGAGCAAATCTGGGTATTGCCATGGAGATTCTTTACATAACTATAGAAGGCCTTGTGGTTGTCTTTACTATCTGCTGCAATTCTGTTTTCATAGCTAGCTTTAGAGGATTTGATAAGGGATCTCAACTTTTTGTTGAGGCTGACAAGGGAGTTTTTCCAGTCTTGGGACTTCACCTTATTCCGCATCAGTTTTCTCCTTCTGTTGTAGAGTTTGTTTATGTCAGGGGACCACCAGATTGGCTTCCTTTTTTTGGAGGAGAGTGCCTTGGTTCTATTGGGTATGGTGAGATCCATGCATTTGTGTATGTGCTTGTACAGTGCATTGGTGTATGATTTGGCGGTCACAGAACTATTCTCCATTTGCATGGGTGCTGTGAATTTAGCCACCTCTGTTTTTAAGAGCACAAAGTTAGCTTTGGAGAAGTTTTTCATGGTGGTTACCTTTGTGGGGGTGGGAGGGATGTGGATTTCCAAGGTGATTAGTTTGTGGTCGGATCTAACCAGGGAGGAGTTGAGTACTGGTGAAGAGCAACAGTCACCCATGTTAGTAATGACCAGGTCAAGGATGTTGCTACCTCTACTGGGAATAAGAATGAGCTGGTCCAGGGCATTGGAATTAATGAATTCCGGGAAATATTGGGCAAGTGCATTGGTACATGAGTAGTTTTCCCAGTTAATGGAGGGGGTAGTTGAAGTCGCCCAGTATGAGAATGTTAGGTTGGACCCTAATATTCTCCAGGGTGCTTAGGAACATGGACTGTGAGTCTTGGGACATGGCTGGGGACCTATAGCAGGCTACGACCTGAATCGCTGTCTTACCCAATGTTAGCTGCACCTGAAGTATCTCTGATGTGTTATGTTGGGCTACCAGTCTGGAGGTGTGTGCATCCTTTATGAATATGGAAACACTATTGCCTTTGGAGCTTCGTTCCAAGTTATGGGGCCGAAAGGTGTGGAATGAGTTATAGCCTAATAGTGCAGGGGTGCTTTCTGCTGCCTTCAACCAGGTCTCTGTTACAGCACAAATGTCAACATTCTTCATTTTAAGGAGTGCTTCGAGCGAGTGCATTTTGAGATTTAGACTTCTAGCATTGAAAAGCATGACCCTTAGATTGCATTTGTTTGTAGCTTTTATGGTGGTAATTTGGTCTTTGGAACACTACCTAAAAAAGGCACTATAGGGGTGGCAAGAGCCTTGGCCAGTATCTGGATGCCCAGGGGTGACAGATGCAGGCCATCTCTGGCAAAGTATCGAGGTCTGTCAATCATGTCATCCCAGGCAAACAGATACTGGATCCCCTTAGAATGACACCAGAAATTTAGCCAATTGTTAAAAATCAATAATTTTCTGCTTGTACTGTGGTATCATTCTGGGTGATGGTAGGATGCTGCTCATGCTAGGGTCATACCCACCTGGGCTACATAATCCGAGAGCTCCTCCATGTCCCTTTTCATGTAGTCCAGGGAGGTACATCTCAGGTCATTCACTCCCACATGTACACTGACAGAGTCATATTTGCACCTGTTGTTGAGGGACCTGAATGCATGCATTATGTGGTGGATCCTGGCACCTGACAGGCAGCTGAGTGTTGCTTTCTCCTTATTCAACCTAGTGAGTGGGACATCAGTGTGCCTCACTATCAAGTCACCTATGACTAGTGTGTTGGGCATGCTGTTTTGCCTTAGGGACTTTGGTTGAGTGACATACTGTTTAGGAGAGTTATGTGTCTCGTGATTAGTGTTGTGTTGTGGTGGTTGAGTGCGTTTCTGCCTTGGAGGTCTCTGCTGTTTGGGTAGATTTTTATTGAGAGCCTCCATGAAGATGGGTGTGTGGTTTGTGTTTTTATGTGAAGGCAGTACTGGTGTGTGTTCTGGAGAGCTATGTGTTCCCTGTGGTGTAGTGCAAGTGTTGACCTTCTCCTCTTGACCAGGTATTCCGGTCTTGGCTGGAGCATGCATGGCTTCCAAATTGGATATATAAGTGCATTAGATATGTTGTTGCCTGAGGGTCACTCTGTAAAGCCCATTTACATAAATTACTTTTGAGTATTATGCCCTGAGTAAAATGTGTGGCAGCAGCAACCTGATACATTGTTAAAAATACACAGTCCTGATAAGTACTCAAATGTGAAGAACTTCAAAAGGAACTAGAAAATGGATCCGGCTGAATAGGAAGGAATAACCTATGTGTTTAAGTATTTATTTAAAGTTTGATACCTATCACTAAACATTTCCAATAGACAAAACAGAAAAAGAGACACTTAAACTCAAAAAATTGAAGCCAACATGTAAAATGAAAAAACTTAAAAGAAGCAATAAAAATATGAGATAATATTCATAAAACCAGTGATAATCAAACATTTTCAATCATGTAACTGAAAATTAGAGTAAACTCATCTACCAGACTTACAACAGAGTCTCCCAAAAATATGGGATCTCAGGGACCTCTGGAAGGTAAAC